>NC_083283.1:30010536-30188036 GCF_963506605.1 Zootoca vivipara
TCATTTTATTTCACATCAACATGCTTTTTGGAAGGGATAGAATTGTTATCACAAATGCAAACATATCTTAAGTTTCAAGACCAACACCAAAGAAATGTGTACTTACAAAATTTGTGATAAAATAGGGTGGGTTTTTCCCTCCTTTCGAAATGCACCTTTCCCCCCCACCCCACCCACAACCACACACATATAGTGCTGCACATCATAGCTTCTCACACTCCCTTTTTCAATGTGATTTTTAAAAGAGATACCTGTTTTGCTCATTTTTATCATCGCAAGAGCGTACCTGATCTTTCTGACTACAAAGTTTCCAGGCATCTGCAAGGTCCCTTTCAAGCTGTGTTATCTGCTGTTCTAGCTGAGCAAGGACCATTTTGTGTTCCTGCTAGCAAGCTATTACGTTCAGATGCAACAGCTGCAAAGGGATTTCCTAGATGTCCTATCTCAAGAACAGGTTTCCTTTGGTTGGGAGGTATATTAGCAGTTTCAGGATTTTGTTCCTATAGATTCTGGTTCCACTTCTTCCACCTGAGAAGCAGTATACTTAGTTTATTTATTCTCCTCCCAAGCATCTACTCTCTCTCTCTCTCTCTCTCTCTCTCTCTCTCTCTCTCTCTCTCTCTCTCTCTCTCTCTCTCTCTTGCAACTATAGGTACAGAAACTGTATTGGATTATACCCCATTTTGTCAACTGTCATATAAGAAACATGACTGGCAATGAATCTCATTAAGTTGAACAAACGAGCATTACCTATCACGAGGCATAATTTTCCACACATAAAAAGTTGCTTGCTTGCAACTTTGATTCCAGAAATGTATGGGCTTTGCGTCCTAGACAGGGGACACTTCTGCTGAGTTTTTGTGGGCAGGGGGAGTCAATCGCATACTGGGAAGTTCAGGTTGCACAATTAGAGTTGGCTTAATGGCCTTAGGCAACAAACCCGCTTCCCCAAAAGATCAGGCTTTTTACAAAAAGGAAAGTGATAGGAAGAGGCACTGGAAAGTGCAGGGAAACACTTGCATCAGATACGAATGAATGCTTAATAAATAGCCAACATCATCTTACCTCCCCCCACACAAATTAGGATAAATCCTCAATGAACAGGTCATCAGGAAGTGACCTGGAAAAGGGCACTGGAAAAATCCATCTGTCTTGGAAGGGTCTGTCTTGGAAAAGAAAGCACTGGGTCAATTCAGATGTGATGTTCAAGTTCTGTGATATTTCAACTTTAAAGCAGTCATGGGGGAGGGCTCCAATTTAGTGGAGTGGTTAGCTTAACCCTTTCCCCCAAATCTAACAAACACACACACATATCTGGAGTCTTCTTTTAAACCCAGAGTGCAAACGTACAATACAGCTATCCTCCTTGTTTGACCCATCCCACTGTATATCTAATAGGAGCTTCAGGGTTGAAGGAAACAGCACCATTAAACAACCCCTTCACCAACGTTGCTACTCCAAATTGAAATGTGACAACTGCTTGAAAGTAAGCCCCCCCCCCCAAAAAAAAAATCCCTTGTGAGATGGGTTGCTCTCAACCTGTATTCATTGAATTACTGTGTGGATAGTTCATTTGTGTTTGCTCCTTCCTTGTGCCTTCTCAATGAATTTTAATTTTTGTATGCTTAGTAAACCTGGATAGCCATGTATACAAAAAAATATATTTATTTTTTGCTAGGAAAACATTTTCTTCTGCATCCAGTTGAGATCAGGGTTGAACATATTTTCACCGAGCAGCTTCTCCTCACTTGGTTACTACTGCCTACTTTTGTTAATTGCAGTTCGTTTTGGTTCCTTTCTGAATTCAGACAACATCTTCATGGGGTCTGGCTACCAGCTCAGCTACCTAATAGCTTACCAGGTGACACCACATTTGGAGATGAGGGTCATGGAGGATGAAGCAGGAGCACACCTAGTTTCTCAATGCAAATGTGTTATGTGCACATTGAGTGTGCATTATGCTCCCACATGGGTGGGTAAGGAGGTTATTGGCTAATAGCCATAGCAACACACAATCTGGAATAGTAAGCATCCAATCAAAAATTTTACATTACTTTCTTCTTCGTTGGTGGCAGGCCTGGTCATGCTTTTTGCTTTACATAATAATAATGAATGCAAATGCTTCTATGAAGGGTATCATGGAAAGAATAAGATTATGACACCAGCTAATGATGGTGGGCCAGTGGATTGGCTGCTGCCTTTGTTAATACTATCTCTTCAGTGCATTCCAATAATTAAAACTAGGGAAGCAAGTCAACATTCCAGTGTTCTGAAGTCCTTTTGAATTACCCCACTACCTTAAGTTATAAGACATCCAGAGACATTAAAAAAAAGCAACCCAACATGTTTTCACTTCTTTTAATCAGATGCACAAAATAATGATCAAATTATTTTGTTTTGCTCATCGCTTTAATATGTTTTGTGGGAAGCAATTCATAACTAAGTAATTGAATCAGAGAGAAAAATCACCAATCCAGAAAATACTCTCTATCAACATTTCTGAATGAATGCTTGGTCTGAGCAAACCAGCAACTCCTGGAATAGAGAAGAGAATAGTTTTCACATTTTGATTCCTTTTTATAAACCTGCATTTTTAAACCTCCGTATATTAACCATTAAAATGCTTTTGTTTTTGTTGAAGTGATCAAGTTTTGGGGTCGTTCGGTGCATTCAGAAATAGCCTCTTCCACAAGTGACTTGAATAGCCTCTTTTCTTGATTCTGGAATCTCAATGAATAAGGAGAACTTGTGCATTATGTCCTGCTCAAAGGACAGTGGATACCTTCAACATCCTAGAAATGGCAAGGCATTGTCCTTCAGTCTAACCTACCTCATGGGGTAGCTGTAAGCCAGGCATAGGCAACCTTGGCTCTCCTGATGTTTTGGAACTACAACTCCCATGATCCCTAGCTAACAGGGCAAGTGGTCAGGGATCATGGGAGTTGTAGTTCCAAAACATCTGGAGAGCCAAGGTTGCCTATGCCTGCTGTAAGCTATGATGATTACTGACTTCAAGTAATCATCTGCCAAGCCACTCCTACCATACCTCACCTTGGCTGTAGTCTCCCAAAACTACCCGGTGGTATCTTCAATGCAGAAGTCCATTCAGCTGAATGAACTGGCTTGCCACATTATGAAGTAAGTTAGATAATGCACATTAAGACCCTCATAAGACTATTACATTCAGAGTATAAGCTCAATACTCATAATTTTTTTAATCATATGTGTGTTTGTGTGGAAGGGGAAATCCTTCATGAAAAGGGACCAGAGTACAGCGTCTGTTTTGCATGCAGAAGGGCCCAGGCTGAATCCCTGGCATTTTAAGCTGGGACAGAACCCTCTCTGAAAACTCAGCAAACCTCTACCAATCAGTGCTGTGAATACTGAGCTAGATAAACCAATGGTCTGACTCAGTATAAAGCAGCTGACTGCTGCCTAAGGAGAAAGGAAATCTCTTTCTCCACAACCAGCATGGAAATGTAGCAGTCTGGCAGAGGAGGAAGCAGATTGCTCCATCCCTCCTGCACCAGTCTACCTGCTTTACCTAACCTTTCGCTCCTCTGGCCAGCATGCAGAGACAGGATACTAGCCTTTGATCAGGGTAGGAAAAAATGTTTGCAGGCTAACAATTTCTGTGTGCTTATTTACAAGGGGTGTGTGTGTGTGTGTGCGTGTGTGCGTGTGCATTACAACAAAAAGACAGGACCTCTTATTTTCTTTGTTTTTCCAGGTTTTCCTATGCCAGAAAGTTGACTTGGTGATAAACGGTAATAACACCATTGCTCTTTCAGAGGGAAAAGCAAGGCAGACTACAGAAAGAAGGGGGGATGTTCCTACTTGGTGTGCAAAGATTAATGGATTTTCTGCCCTCTGACAAGGTTTGTTAACAAGCCAAAGACAAGCGTATGGGGAAGACTTCAAGACACTGTAAATAAAAAGATCAATGTGAAAATCAAGTCCCTTTCCAAAGACGTTAAATTCTCTTAAGGGCACTCTGTAAGGGCCACCAATAGCTTTTATATCAGGATTGGGTTTTATTTTTGGCTGGCCCTTTCATACTTTCTCCATAATCTACTTTGTATCACAAATAGGGATGCTCATTTATGCTATCATATAGATGATTTATTTGTTTCAAAGATTTATGTGCCACCTTTCAGGATGAAACCCTCCCATCAACTAGCATGCTCCTGAATACATAACTATTTCTCTAGGTTAACTCTCTTAAATAATTCCTTCCTTCCTTCTTCTTCTTCTTCTTCTTCTTCTTCTTCTTCTTCTTCTTCTTCTTTTGCAGACAAATAGCATCATGATTCTGAGTGCTTACTTTTGTTCATATGTTCCTGTGCTGCTCTTATACATGAGCAGCCCAGATTGTATAAACAGCAGCACAGGAGATACTTAAACGTATGAAGCCAGCAACCAGCCTGGCCTTAAGTGACCCAACTGGCATTGTAGGCCTTGGAGTCTCAGATTTCAGTGGCACCCTGTGTGATGCCAGAATCTGCCTTCTGTGGACATAATAGTTGGGACGCCTGCTGAAGCACCCCAGAAGCTCCACACCTGGCATGACCGAACCAGTAATGCTCCCCTAGATCTACCTTTGCAACAGGATGCTCTCCAAGGATTCTCCACTGAGAATCACAAGTGGGGAGAGTGCTATCATGCTCAGGTACTACTTTGGGGCTTTCCATACGCATCTGGTTGGCTACTGTGAGAACAGGAAAATTATTCTATTTCCAACAAAAGAGCATGGTCAGTCCTCATTGGGCAGATTTAACTTCCTCCCCCAGCAAGGTTTCTAACCTTAGTTCTCTCCTAAGCGTGTTGATACCTCCCTCTTGCATGTGGATAATGCTATTTCGGCTACATTAAGGACCGGCGCTTGAAGAACGAGTTCGTTATTTGCATACAAGTAATAACAATAACATTTAAGGCCATCTTTCGATGAAAACTTCCAATGTGCTTTCAAGTGTTCTTCAGACAGTCCTAAGTGCATAGAGGAAATTAAACAGCCCTGGTTTAAAATATGCGGTGCTTGCATGTCTTGTTTGTTTGCTTCTAATGTATACAGATGTAATTAATGCTCATTACTAATCATAAAGCTGTTATAAGAGAGCCTGTTTTTAATGTGTAGTTAGTTGAGGATCAGCCTCGTTGTTTCACAACTAATTAACTCTTCCAGATTTGTCCCTTGCCTCTAGAGACACAACACTACTACCTCAATATGTTGCCGTTCTCAGTTTTCTGGATAGTTCTTTGGGTGGACAGTTCTGTTTTAAAATCCAAGTGGCTGAAGCCATATCTGATTCCCAACTGCCCTCTTTATTTTATGCTTTCTTCAAGGACTCCAAGTTGCTCCCAAATTGCAACATCCTAGCCCTGCTTTCTGACAATTTCATTGTATTGTTCAATCTACAGGAAAATAGCCACATTAATACAGCTTAATTAGCAGAACTGCAATGTAAGGGAGAATACTCCAAGCAAGAAAAGTCTCCTGTGGAGCTAATAAGCATTCTTTGGGGGTAGAAATGCCAATTAAACAATTTACTACTATGTAAATTTTGCTATTGTATTAGCAGAAACTGGTCATTTGGTGCTTGTTCTAATGATGAAATCTATCACATAAGCACCTAAGTAATTAGCTGTGGGAATTCTAAACCATATTTAAAGAGTTTACAGTGATGGTCCATAAAAGGATAACATGTTCAATCAACCCACAGAGTCGTTTTTTAGTCACTGTGGATCTTTAAAGGGAACACTGCCACTACAGTTTTGTGGGGAGTCCCCTTTAATAGTAAACACAGCCCCACCTTTATAGTAAACTCCCATTGAGATCAAAGGGACGTGTCTGATTCAGGTATCAGTAGGGTGTTTTATGTTAGCCCTTCATGCTCCTCTGGGAACTGGCGTGATGTGCTTTGCACAGGACTCATGCTGATTCCTGAAAGTCCCACCCTGTACAGCTGCATTAGTTCTACCAACGCTGCAGGAATCCCTAAGGGATAATGAAGTGGTGAAGCAAAGGGGATTCGCACCTTGACTCTCAGACTACGATCCATTCACCTTGCACATTTCGCCATCAAGCTCTCGAGCCAAACACTGGAACTTCCTCTGATTCCTTATTGCAGCCCCTCTAAGGATTCCATTCAAAAGGTGATAAGTCATTGTCATAGTTCATACATGTCAGGGCCCTGCAGGGTCAAGCCCTCAAGCGGTCAGCTGCAAGGGCCAGAGGCAAGTACATAGACCTCGCAGATGTCTAGCTCCAGAGCATCAAATGAAGATTAGAAGGACCAGAGGCAGATGTGGTCGGGTCAGGCAGATGGTCAGGTTGCAAAGAAAAAGAAAAAAAGCAACAGTCCAGCGGAGGGAGGAAAAGGAGAGAGGGAAGGGAGGGAAGTGAATCTATATGGCTACTCTCAGTAATGCATTCTCTAGCCTGAGAAGCTGAGCCCAAAGCAGAGAGACTGATAGCTGTCTCAGTGGCACAGAGAGTAAAGCATCTCATCTCTGCTGCCAGATACGCTCCCTGCTTCAAGCCTCCTGAAATCCTATTTAACTGGGGTGGAGTTGCAACAGGGTGGCAAAGGAGCAGTACAAAGCCCGTCCCACTTTGCAAATAATCAGAGTGGTGCTCCACAAAGCAGGAGGATGGCTGTGCATCTATCCTTTCTTCGAAGTGCTGTCACAGGACAATCCTCTCTTTTGAAGGAGTCCTTAGTTTGAAGGCCTGGTTGATTTCAATTCATGTTAAAGATAATAAACCGTAAAAGCTGAGACCTTGACATCGCCCATCCACAGCTAGCAACCTGGACAGGAGACGAAGCACACAGGTTACTTGGTGCCACTATTCCTATTTAAAGTGCATAAATTGTTTGCACATTTGCACCCAGCCATATAGATTAGCACTGCCTTCGTCAATTTGGTCCTCTCCATATGTTTTTGCTGACAACTACCATGAGCCCAAGGGGGGGGGTCATGGGATGAGTAGTTCAAAACATCTGGAGGGCACCAGGGTAGTGAAAGTTGAATTGCCACATGCAAAATTTAATGCAAATCTGCCCATTCAATTTTTTTTATTGTATAATGTATACTGCATTCATATGCCAGTGTTGTGTAGCCCAGACAGCAAATGTGCTGATTTTCAGGTGTGCTGTGCATAGGATCCAGAACTAATCTGGTTATACTTACCAAAGCAGAGTCCCTCCATTTTTCTTTTCCTCTTCCATGTTTTGTTTATACCCTGCCCTTCTGGTATAAACACACCACTTAGGGCAGCACTCCTTATGGAATGCTATCCTGGGCTGGAGCTTGAAACATCAAATACCGTGTTTCTCATATTTGAAGGCATCCCCAAAAAATAAGCCATGACAGGATTTCAAAGGGTTGGTGAAAAATAAGACATACCCCGAAAATAAGCACTATCGCAAAGCCCCGACCGAGCGAGAGGCGAAGCCGCGGGACCCAGCAGGAGCTCCCTGCCTGCTTCCCCGAGCCGTAGCGCATCGGGGGACAGAGCCGAAGATCGGCGGGCGCTCCTTGCTGGGCTTGACAAGCCCGGCAAACAGCGCCCGCCGATCTTCGGACCTGTGCTGTGTGACGGGCGGGGGTGGGGGGGAAGCGGAGATCGTTCTCCACTCTCCCCCCACCCCCGCCTGTCACCGAAGATCGGCGGGCGCTGTTTGCTGGGCTTGACAAGCCCGGCAAACAGCGCCCGCCGATCTTCGGCCCTGTGCTGTGTGACAGGCGGGGGTGGGGGGGAAGCGGAGATTGTTCTCTGCTCTCCCCCCACCCCAGCCTGTCACCGAAGATCGGCGGGCGCTGTTTGCTGGGCTTGACAAGCCCGGCAAACAGCGCCCGCCGATCTTCGGCCCTGTGCTGTGTGACGGGCGGGGTGGGGGAGGAAAGCGGAGATCGTTCTCCGCTCTCCCCCCACCCCCGCCTGTCACCGAAGATCGGCGGGCACTGTTTGCCGGGCTTGACAAGCCTGGCAAACAGCGCCCGCCGATCTTCGGACCTGTGCTGTGTGACAGGCGGGGGGGGGAAGCGGAGATCGTCCTCCGCTCTCCCCCCACCCCCGCCTGTCACCGAAGATCGGCGGGCGCTGTTTGCTGGGCTTGACAAGCCCGGCAAACAGCGCCTGCCGATCTTCGGACCTGTGCTGTGTGACAGGCGGGGGTGGGGGGGAAGCGGAGATCATTCTCCGCTCTCCCCCCACCCCCGCCTGTCACCAAAGATCGGCGGGCGCTCCTTGCTGGGCTTGACAAGCCCGGCAAACAGCGCCCGCGTGCACTTTATTAAAAAATAAGACATCCCTTGAAAATAAGCCATGTCGTGTTTTTTTGAGGAAAAAATTAATATAAGACATGTCTTATAATATGAGAAACACGGTAAGCATTTCAGTTAAACATGTTTTGAGCTTTGTATGAGAAATCGGGTTGGCAAAAATGGAACTCCACAGCGCCATCTGGTGTCAGTGTAAGAAGGCATAAACAATGCATATAAAGCGCTTTTTCTTTGCCAATGTAGCTGAGTCTCTGGATTTAAGTCCTAGCTCAGCAAATGATTATCACAATCATACCTTCAATGGCACAGTTGGCTGGTGGCCATCATTAGCTCTCGTGGGAGGGAATTTCATAGTTTAACTATGTGCTGTGTGCAGAAATACTTATGTTGGTCCTAGATTTTCCAACATTTGGCTTCGCTAGATGTCCACAAGTTCTACTGTGAGCAGAAAGGGCGAAAAACATTTCTTCACCCACTTTCTCTATGTCATACTTAATTTTATAAATGTCTATTGTGCCACCTCTTGCTTGCCTTTTCTCTAAAGTAAAATGTCTCAAATAATACCACATTTTCTCCTAAGGGAGTTGCTCCATCCCCTTGAACATTTTGTTTGCCCATAACCTTTTCTGAGCAGGGATCCTTATTTGGCCCACTAGGCTGTTTTCTCTAAACTGCACCTGATATCATGTGTGATATCAACTGTGGCATAGGTAAAGACAGGGCTGTAAAGTGACAGTCTGGAGCTTAAAGTGTGCTCTGCTCTTGCTTGCTTATTGGTGAGCAGTGCACACAAGCCCCTTTGTTATATGATGTCATAATGGTGTCAGGTGATTTACAGCTAGGTAGCCCTGCCTGTCTGTCAAAGTGGCTCATGCAGGGAGGGGGAGATCAATACTTGGCCCGCCAGCCAGATCCAGTTCCCCGCTTCTCAGAAAGATAAATATGCATGCAACATAAGCCTTGCAATCTGTTGAGATTATTCCAAACAGTTACTGAGGTGCATTTGTGCTGTAGACATGTAGAGCTAGCATCTGCATGTACACAAGAGTTCTGTAAACAACTCTGTTGCCTTAAAGCAATCTGTCAGTCTTTCCACGGTGTGGATGGTGAATATTCAGGTGACAGTGAAATTGTCTGCTAAACACAGAAACGGAACACTGCCAGGACAAATGAGTGATTAGATATGCAGGCGTACACACCCAAGTGATCCTCAGAAAAGGATGGCAAGGAGCATGATAACCAGTTGCTACTTGCATGTAGAGTATTCTAAGGTGATAACAAGCTTTGCAAGGGAGCCAAAAGCATGGCAGAGGACTGGATGGAAAGTTGCCAAGCACAATAGGAAGAGTGTGCTCCAAGGGGATGCTAAGCTCAGTAAATCCATCCAATATGCATTGTTATCTGGGGGCTGACAAGGAATGCACAGGGGAGGCATCTGGTAGTGAATTGTACATGTATGCTGTGATTGTGGTTACTGAGGAGTAGTTGTCTCTGAAGCAGTTGGAAACTGCTGCTTCCAAGGGATCAAATACAAAACACATCCAACAGGGAGTTAGAATTTATTAGTTGGTGGGGGGTGAGAACCACCGAGCATATGCTAAGGCAGATTATACAAAGAAGTCTGTCTCCATCACTTTTGTAATGCAACAAGGCATCGCGGCGTCCAATAGGAGCACAACCAGCTCCAATACACTAAGTAGTGTTGTAGGAGTCCAGTTCCTAATCCTACCAGAACAATTTTGTGGTCAATTTCAGATGAAGGTTGGTGCCCATGAAGGACATACGCAGCCGTTATCAATGTACATGATGGTGATGACTAGTCGAATTGGCCTGGCAAAGTCCGTGTAGTTGGCACAGCAATCTAAGCACTGAGTATATCCACGCTAGTTACATAGGGATGCTTGAGGAAGTCATTATTTGTGAATTTCTATTATGAAATGACCCAATCAACATCACTCAAGACTAATGTATGCATCATAACTTAGCTATTTTATTTCAGATTAAACAGCCCTTGGCCATTTAAATATTTAAATACAGATTTAAATACATATTTTGAAAAATAATACACATTTTTATATGTATTTTGACAGTTTTCTAAAATCACAGATTAACACAAAAATGGGATGAAATTGTTGTTAAAACACGTAAAGGTGACACAGTTCTGTCGATCCCTCAACTTGGTGTTTCTCCTTTCCCATCCCTTCCAGTGCCCATTTTCAGTTTTCTTCTGCACATAAATACCCAGAAACAAATGTGTGGTTTGTGGAACACTTAAAGTTCTGGCAAACAATGATTGAGTACAAAATTTCATTGCAGTTACAATGAATATTCCCATCTAAATGTGACATTCACATAAAATGGTAAACCGTTATTTGCTCACTCATGGCCCCACATACTGCCACCTCCTCATTTCATTGGATGTTCAGTTATCTCCCCTAACATCCTGATTTGCAGCAAACCATAGTTTACCTGCAACCTAGAATTAGAAGTCACAGTCTGAAGTTGCCACACAAGTATGGAACAATACAGTCAAGGGTTAGGAATGATAGGAGTTGTGCTCTAGTAACATCTGGACGCAAGTGGTGCTGTGGTCTAAACCACAGAGCCTAGGGCTTGCCGATTAGAAGGTCGGTGGTTCGAATCCCCGCAACGGGGTGAGCTCCCATTGTTCAATCCCTGCTCCTGCCAACCTAGCAGTACGAAAGCACGTCAAGTGCAAGTAGATTAATAGGTACCACTCCGGTGGGAAGGTAAACAGCGTTTCTGTGCACTGCTCTGGTTCACCAGAAGTGGCTTAGACATGCTGGCCACATGACCCGGAAGCTGTCTGCAGACAAACACCAGCTCCCTCGGCCTATAGAGCAAGATGAGCGCCACAACCCCAGAGTCGTCCACCACTGGACCTAATGATCAGGGGTACCTTTACCTAACATCTGGAAGACCACAGATTTCTCACTTCTGGTCAAGAGGCAAGATTTTGTTAGACTCCAAATCAAATGTTGTTGGACTCCAAATCCCTTCAGTCCCAGCAGCATGGCCAAGGGTTAGGGATGATGAAAGTTGCAATCCAGCACCATCTGGAAGACCTCAGGTTTTTCACCTCTGGTTTAGAGGCCAGACCACCATAAGAAGATGGCTGGTGGTTTTGCAATGAACAATGATTTAAACTGTAGCATGAATTTTTTTATTTGTTAAAAGGAAAGTCTTGCTCATTAGTATTTAAGATTTGCTTAAAGGACAAAAATAAAATTTGCTTAAAAGCAACAAAACAAAACAAAACCCGTCAATTCAAAAAAGACCTTGGCTCCCATTCGCATTTTGGTGAGATCTTTCGGATTTAAAAATAGACACCCTATCTTTTGCTATGATAAGTAAACAGAGCAGAAAGTATTACAATAATCTCTTTGACGCCCCACTGAAGTATATAATACCTGTTTTATATGAATCTTCTGTTCATGCTCTAGTTGCTGGTTCACTTTCTCAGCATGATTTCATCAATCTTTCTGCTCAATGCTTTCCCCCCTATTTCTTTCTTTTCTTTTCTTAATGCCCACTGCTCATGCACCTCACTCTGCAGACTTTCTCTAGTTAAGTATATATTTTCTAGTTAAGTATAATTACCACAGTTACCTGAATTTTCAAGTTAAACTTTAATACGCATCACATGCTAAGATACAGGTGGCACATTTTCAGGTTCTAATGGAACTCTGTAGCAACAGATTATTCCAGTACCACTGATTAACACATATGATTAATCTGATCTCAATGTACCTGTAGATAAATTTCTCCCAAACTTTCATGTTTCTCCTACACAAACATCTTTGCGACAAAGTTGTATACCTCAGCCTTCCAAAACCTGGATGTTTCCCCAACCTGGGTGCCCCCTGGCATTGACTATGTTGGACTACAAGTCCCATCAGTCCCAACCAGCATGGTCAATGGTCAAGGATGATGAGAGCTTTAGTTCAGCAACATGTAGAGAAGGCATCATGTTGGTTGACATGGTCTACATTGTCTAACTTTTAACCCTTTCTCTATCCAAAGAAACATGCCTTTATGTCAATGTTCCCTACAGAACATAATAGGAGCATGACCACCACTCAGGGAAGACAGGGAACTGACCATGCTGCCTCAATACAGTCATGCTCCATGTTGTACGGATGCCTGATTATCGTCTTCCAAAGCAACTACTGTACTCTATTCCGAACTTAAAAATGGAAAGCGTAATGCTGGTGGTCAACAAAAGAGGTTTAAAGACTCTCTCGAGGCAAATATTTAAAAATGTAGTATAAACACTGACAACTGGGAAACACTGGCCTGCAAGCGATCCAATTGGAGATCAAGATAAGATAATATAAGATATCTTTATTGTCATTGTCCCCTTGCGGGAACAACGAAATTACTCGGTTGCTACATCCACTCAGATAAAGCATTCCGCATAATCCAAAATTACAAAACCTAATTAAAAACAGTAAATATAATACAAATAACAAATAAAATAAGATGACTTCAAAGTCCAGGCTTTCCATTTAAGGCCAAAATCGCTCTAGAGAAGAAACTGTTCCTGAGACGGCTCGTTCTTGCCTGCATAGTTCTATATCTCCATCCCGATGGCAGGAGCTGAAAGAAATGGTGACCAGGGTGCACTGGATCTCTTGATATGTCTAGTGCTTTTCTATGGCACCTGGTGGTGTAGATTTGTTCTAAGGTGGAGAGTGAGCAGCCAATAATGTTCTCTGCTGTTTTAATAATTCTACACAGCCCTGCTCTATCCTGAGAAGTACAGCTTCCGTACCACACACATAAACCATACGTGAGCACGCTCTGTATGGCACAGTGATAGAAGGCAAGCAGCAGCTTTGTGGAAGATGGTTTTTCCTTAAAATTCTCAAAAAAATACAGTCTCTGCTGCGCCTTCTTCACAAGCCCCCTTGTATTAACACTCCAGGACAGATCCTCCTGTAACTCAATGCCTAGAAATCTAAACGTTGTTACCCTCTCCACACAAATTCTGTCAATCAAAAGTGGCTGGACCTCGTTCTTCTATCTCCTAAAGTCCACCACAAGCTCCTTTGTTTTCTTTGTATTTATGAGCAAGTTATTAACCTTTACCAAAGGTGTTGTGGGCCTTGAAGACACTTGAACTCAGGATGAAAGGGAGAAAGATGCTAAGAGGAAGCATGCTTGGCAAACCCTCACCGTGATCAACTCCCACCCAGAAACCTATGTCCCCACTGTGGAAGGACGTGTGGATCCAGAATTGTCCTCCACCGTCACTTACGGACTCACTGTTAAACTGTGTTCATGGAAGGCAATCTTACTCAGCTATGAGTGATGGCCAAAGAAGAAGAAGCTCCAAATCCAGCACGGGAACTGGCTCTGTCACAAGTGAGTTCACCCAGCTCTCTCCTCCTCATGAATGAAATGTTGAAAGCCTCCTGGATGTTTACTAACACTTAGAGCTTAACTTGCATAGTTACAAACTCCAATAAGCAGTTCATTTTCGTGTCCTCTTATGCGTGAAAGCCACGGATCCCTTGTAGCATTTTCACTGTTACTCGCCCCATTTCCATTACCTCAAAATTGCTTACCAGTCACTGCCCACTATTCAAATGATGCTTGATATCCCTTCCTCCCCATCGCTCAGTGGTGATAGGACACGTTATATCTTAATGGCTGCTGCAGAATGAGCTAAAGGCCAAATAGGATGAGTGGCTTTGTTTTGGGTGAGGCTCAACCTTAGCATTTATTTATACATACAACTTTATATATCACTTAATATTAAAAAAGGATTAGCAGTTTATATAGAATAGGGGGGAGAGTGAATTAATATGCATTCATATGAAAATGCAAAGGCTTCACTATGCTGTTTTAGGTATCTGCCAAAAACTTGTCTGTTGTAAGAAAAGTAAGAAAAATGGTTGGAGGCAGTAATACTTCTGAACACCAGTTACTCAAAGCCACAGAAAAAGGAGAGTGCTCATGTATTTGGGTCCTGCTTCTGAGTTTCCCACAGGCAACTAGTTAGTCACTATGAAAACAGGATGCTGGACTAGATGGGCCATTGGCCTGATCCAGCAGGTTCTTCTTACCTTCTTATGTACAGTGTTCTAGTTAAACAATCTGAAGAAACACCTTTTCCACCCTGGCTTTTGACACCTGAAATGTATATTTTTAGGACCTACCTTGTTTTGTGATTGTAAGTTGTTTCTAAACTGTTCTTAACATTAAGTTTTCATTGTTGGAACCCAACCTGGCATCTCAAGGTGAAGACCAGCTACAAAATTAAAATAATAATAATAAACATTAGATTTTGAATTCTCGTTCTTTTCTGCTGAACACTTTAAATGGGATTCTGTTGTTAGATATCTGAATGTCTCTCTCTCTCTCTCTCTCTCTCTCTCTATATATATATATATATATATATATGAATGAAAGGGGGAAGGGTGTAAAAGGAATTCATGTGAACACCTGCTGAGTTTAATTGCACTACAGCTGGCTCTGATTGTAAGTAGAGAGAGTGTGGTTTGCCGACTGATTGGCTGTCATTACATTCAATTTTGTTGTCTTTTCCCTTTTCAGTATTATCCTTCCATGTTGAAAAAGACCGTGAGGGATTAGGGGTCTAAACCACAGAGAAATCTTATGATCTCTGGACAGAATACGATGCACTGCTCCTAGGATGAAAACATCTGAAAAGAAGTGCATGTACCTGAAGAGCAAGACCGATGATCTTGAGAGCTCAAAGCGGCATTGATGAGAAGGATAGGCGTACTGGGTTAGATATTGAAAGAGGTCACCACGCCCAGAACATGTGGGTCTCCAATTTAGTGCTGCACATAGAACAGATGAGTGCAAGCAATGAAGCCTAAAGAAGTCCTGGTCATTCATATTTTAGAACATGAATACAATTCAGTTCAGTTGTAGGGAGCTGGGGTCATTTTTCAAAGTAGCATTAAGATCCCATGAGTCAAATCTTCCCATTCAAATGAAGAACTGGAAACAGAACGGGGCTGGCAGCAATTTGATAACTGTTAGGGAGAAGCATTTTGGCACAGATATGCTCATCTCATGTTGTAAAGAGGACTCAAAGGTATACAGTTTCATTCGGACTGTCTCGCCAGAGTGGTACATGCTCTAGTTATCTCCCGCTTGGACTATGCGCTCTATGTGTGGCTCTATGTGGGGCTACCTTTGAAGGTGACCCGGAAACTACAACTAATCCAGAATGCGGCAGCTAGACTGGTGACTGGGAGCAGCCGCCGAGACCACATAACACCGGTCCTGAAAGACCTACATTGGCTCCCAGTACATTTCCAAGCACAATTCAAAGTATTGGTGCTGACCTTTAAAGCCCTAAATGGCCTCAGCCCAGTATACCTCAAGGAGCATCTCCACCCTCATTGTTCAGCCCAGACGCTGTGATCCAGCGCCAATGGTTTCAGGGAACAAGGCAGAGGGCCTTCTTGGTAGCGTCACCCACACATGTCAAGGAAATAAACAACTATCTGACTGTTAGAAGACATCTGAAGACAGCCCTGTTTAAGGAAGTTTTTAATGTTTGATATTTTATTGTGTTTTTAATATCCTGTTGGAAGCTGCCCAGAGTGGTTGGTGAGGCCCGGCCAGATGGACGGGGTATAAGTAATATATTATTATTATTATTATTATTATTATTATTATTATTATTATTATTATTATTACTACTACTACTACTACTACTACTACTACTATTCAGCAAGATGTCAGATTAGGTGACTGGGCACCACAGGTAGAGAAACCCTTGGTAGACCCCGGTCTTACTTTTTATTGGAGATTTTGCAGAATGAAATCAGATTTGAGTGTGGTGGACAGATAAATTGCAACTCCCCATCTAAGATTTTTTCAAAAAAAAAACAACCTTTTTAAAATGGTTGCATAGTTGACATATTCCATAACAATCAGAATTGTATATATTAAAAAGGCACCATAGGTTGTTTTGACTGATAAGGACCAGGCCATCCTGTGATCAGTTTTAAAGTTATATATTTTCAACAGATGTGTTAAATTAAAAGGGTTCCAGGTTACAAAGTAACTAAAAATGTTAAGTTATATTGTGGATCCCTAAGGGAATAACATAAACTCAAACAGGATTAGTCAACTGACTGATTATTTAATTTCTATACCACTTAAAATATTTTTAGATTCAGGTAGGCCTGACACAGTCAAAATATATAAAAAATAAATAAAATGTCCAGTAGCACCTTAGAGACCAACTAAGTTTGTTCTTGGTATAAGCTTTCTGAAGAAGTGTGCTTGCACACGAAAGCTTATACCAAGAACAAACTTAGCTGGTCTCTAAGGTGCTACTGGGACACGGGTGGCGCTGTGGGTTAAACCACAGAGCCTAGGGCTTGCCGATCAGAAGGTCAGCGGTTCGAATCCCTGCGACGGGGTGAGCTCCCGTTGCTTGGTCCCAGCTCCTGCCAACCTAGCAGTTCGAAAGCAAGTAAAAGTGCAAGTAGATAAATAGCCACCGCTAGAAGCGGGAAGGTAAACGGCGTTTCCGTGTGCTGCTCTGGTTCGCCAGAAGCGGCTTTGTCATGCTGGCCACATGACCTGGAAGCTGTATGCCGGCTCCCTCGGCCAATAATGCGAAATGAGCGCCACAACCCCAGAGTTGGTCACGACTGGACCTAATGGTCAGCAGTCCCTTTACCTTTACTTTACCTAAGGTGCTACTGGACAGTTTATTATTAAAATATTTATAGTATCTCCAAACAGTGTACAAAAAACTGAAGCGACAACAGGCAACTGAAACAAATGGTTACAGATTTACATATGGAAATGTTACATTCATATAAAGTTACTAATGTATATAAATCAATATCCGTTCATTTTCTTTCTGACACACCCTCTCAGCCTCTGGGTTCTCACCCAGGGTCGAATCAAACTTTCAGCTCACCCACAAGAGTCTCACAACAATAAGAGATCGTGGTAAGAAAAGACATCACCCTAGTCTCTCACTTGCTTTTTATGAGCAGGCCCAAGGTGGGTGGTACTTCCTCAGGTTGCCCACAGCTATGTCCTATTCAGGTGCGCTTTCCCCACCCAGTTTCAGGTACAGCAGGTTTGTTGCATTTCCCAGGGTGTCCAAAGTATGGGGAAAGGGCTGCTCTCCACTCGCAGTTCTTTCTTCACCCTCTGTCCTCTTCTCCTCTTCCAGTTGCTTAGTTAGCAATGAAATTGAGGAAAGTCCTTCTTGCAAAGTATTTGGAGTTTAAAGGGGGATGTTTCTTTTTAGGGAAATGCCATTTCTTTTAAAAAAAGGAATGGATAGCCTTTCTTCAGTAGTTGAGTAAGCACATGGTTGAGTAGCCTTTGCCCCCATGTTGAAGAGAATTTTTAGTGCACATCCCTACCTAAGCAGAAATCCACAGAAGCGATTAAAGTGCTTTTTTTCATATAGCCAGAGTGGATGCCACATTGGGTCCCCATGTACACTATGCCTACAGGAGCAATTTGAAAAAATGGCCTTACGTGTTCGGCCACAGACAGGTAGGCAGAGAGCACAAGATGATGCTCACAGAGCAGTTTGGGGATGGCGGAAGAGTCCTTTTGGAAACCACTTTCCACATCATGACTTTCATTCACAGGTGTCCTGCTGTGCGACTAAAAAGAAAATGTAGCATAGTGTTGTGAAAGCTGGCCAAGCTGTGCCAGCCACTCTGGCCATATTCTATGTCAGACAAAAGAATGTCAGTGGCTGGTTGGTGTTCCTTAATGGTTGCTGAAAATCTCTTCATGGGTGTTGATTAATAAAAGATGTTTTTTTGATATAGAGACGACTCTGGAATCCTTGGAATCTGAGACCCACTGGAGGAATGTGACTCATCTTCTCCCTTGCCCCCTGGCCAGTTAAGTGTGGCTCTTAAGGTATGTGAAGCTATGAAGGGGATAGGGGAACAAAAGAAAACTGTAGTTTGAGATGAAGACAGAGAAAATCAGAAAAGGGAAGAATGGGGAAGGGGAGGGGAGGAGGTACCTTTGGGGTCGTTTCTGATGTGGAGCTGTAGCTATTCTGCTTTTAGGCATGCTTAGGATTGGGGGATGCATTCGTTTGCTTCACATTTTAATGCAAACCTCCCACGTTCACACTTACTTTACCAATACGTCAACAGAAATGCTTCAAAAATTCATACTTCTCTGAATTTTGTGATGCCATTCTCCAAGCAAGCAATGCAACCAAAAATGGTATATAAAGCATGCACAGAAATGCTTAGTGATGCTAACACACACACACACACACACACACACACACACAATTTCAAGATGTTCCCAAGAAAGCTGAACAACTTTGGCAACCCTACTCTCTACCTAATAATTTCACAGGGTTGTTGTAAGGATAAAATGGGGCAGTCCTGTGTCTGTCACTAAAATTCACTGGATGCTGACTTATAAATATATAAATATAAATATATATGACATAAATATAATAATAAATGAACAAATATTGAATTGTAAGTTGGATATTTGTGTGTGTGTGTGTGTGTGTTGCAGATATTATTTCTATATGAATGCAATATCTATCATCTGAAGCAAGTTGCAACATGATAAGCATATTGCAATAACAACTGCCCTGTGGGAGAAAGGAGGGATAGCCAACATAAATGTTCTGGGATCAGCATGTAAGCCATCTTGGCCATGCTCCTGTTGACTCTACTTATTGGCATGGGTCCCACAGAAACACATGTAACTTCATTAAAATGCCAGTTTTGATTTGAAGGCCTTGCATAGTAAGTGAGATAGTAAAAGTGGCATTGAGAGAATGAAAAATTAATTAGTGCTTCTTAAGCTGGCATGTCTAACTTCTGTGCAGTTCTGCCAAATATATTATAGCTTTGTGCAGTTAATAAATTTAGGCTGCAAATCTAACCCCATTTACCTGGAAGCAAGCCCTACTGAGGTCATTAAAATTTACTTCTGAGTAGACCTGGTTGGGACTGCAGCCCGAGTTGGTATTGTATAGGATTTCTGCAGTTCATCTCCTTAGAAAAAAAAAATTGTTCACTGAAAATAAATCCCATATTTGTTTCCATCCAGCATTTCAATGCTCCATTATTCACTACATGCTAGCAAATGCACTCCCTCCCCTGTTGCAGATAAGTACACACATGCTGCAGGTATATAAACATATAACTATTGTTATATATGTTTAGAAGTGGTGAGAGTTGTTGTCTACAAATGCTGGTCAAGTAGGGTGGTCAAGAAGTGCGCATGCACACGAAAGCTCATACCAATGACAAACTTAGTTGGTCTCTAAGGTGCTACTGGAAGGAATTTTTTTTAATTTTGTTTCAACTTTAGGGAGACTGGCTGCTCACTGAGTCCCAGCAGCGAGTGACGTTTGCAGCCCAGCACACGGCCCCACCATCCTCCCATGGCTCCGCTGTTGCTCCGCCTCCGGAGGTTGCAGCGGAAGCTTCAGTGCTCCCACCAAAGCACTGTTTTTGAATTGGCCAATCTGTGGCAGGCTGGGGGGCAGAGCTAAAGGAGCAGATCGTGTAAGCGCAGGCTTCACTCTGGTCTGCATTTAAAAAGGAGGCTGCAGCCGACACCAGTAACACAGTCGCCTCAGTGTCATCGGGGAAGGTGATCAGGAAGAAGAGCATAAGACACAGAAAGAGGTTTGTCGGTGGATGAAGAATCGGAGCTGCATTCTCTGCCCAAATGGGTCTCAGCTCCAAGTCCAGTTTAAAGATCAAGAACTAGATCAAGAACTAGATCAAGGGAAGTAATAGTACCACTGTATTCCGCTCTGGTCAGACCTCACCTGGAATACTGTGTCCAGTTCTGGGCACCACAGTTCAAGAAGGATATTGACCAGCTGGAACGTGTCCAGAAGAGGGCAACCAAAATGGTCAAAGGCCTGGAAACGATGCCTTATGAGGAACGGCTTAGGGAGCTGGGTATGTTTAGCCTGGAGAAGAGAAGGTTAAGGAGTGATATGATAGCCATGTTCAAATATATAAAAGGATGTCATATAGAGGAGGGAGAAAGGTTGTTTTCTGCTGCTCCAGAGAAGCGGACATGGAGCAATGGATTCAAGCTACAAGAAAGAAGATTCCACCTAAACATTAGGAAGAACTTCCTGACAATAAGAGCTGTTCAACAGTGGAACTTGCTGCCAAGGAGTGTGATGGAGTCTTCTTCTTTGGAGGTCTTTAAGCGGAGGCTTGACAGCCATCTGTCAGGAATGCTTTGATGGTGTTTCCTGCTTGGCAGGGGGGTTGGACTGGAAGGCCCTTGTGTCTCTTCCAGCTCTATGATTCTAACTCTAAGAAAAGAGAGGAAGGGTCTACAGTTAGTACCTGGACAGCAATCTGAGCAAGCACCCAAATCATCTGATCACAGTCTTCCCAACTAGGGAAGATGTATTTCTATTTAAATTATAGCAACTATTTCTAAACTTGCAACTATACCTATAAATTAGCATGTACAAACTGTATGCCTTTTTTTAAAAAAAAAACTTTATTACGTCATCAGAATATTTTACAGTGGAGCAAAACAAAGAATCTGATGGCGATTTGTTTTTATAGATCCATAGTACATGGTTCAATATGACATTGGGACATGCAGTGGTTCAAACTATTGTCAGACAAGAAAATAGGATTATTGTTCTCACAGGAACAAAGAGGGCTAGTAGCAGTAAATATTGGTATGTAATCAGTACCAAATAAAAACAAATTTGGTGGGAACTTTCCAGCCATGACTTTGTTTCTTAATATATGTCAAAACCACCCACCAGTCATTATCTCCCACCAACTACACAAAGTTGTCTGTGGAGAGGCTATGTTAAGAATTAATGTCTTTAAGCATCTGCTTGATTCTTGAAATGACACTACAAACTCGGTGTAATGTTTTTGTGGAAATTGTATTATATAACTAGGTATCCCCAGTTATTGTTCTTAAAAGTTCTATTATTTTGGAAAATAAAAAAAATGTTATTGCCAAAAAAGGAAGGGGGAAAACCACCATGTTTCAGCATAATCCATTGCTTTGGTGGTGGGTCATGGAACACACATCTCATGAGTCAGATTTTCAGAAATTGCAATATTTAAGGCCTTCTTAAACCAAATGAGAAGGGGGAAATCCAATGTATTTCTGCATCCTTGGGCAATGGTGAATATATCCACAATAGTTTTGCAAACTAGTTCTGCATTGCCATATTTGAATATTGATAATATTTGGTGATAATATTAAAATTGATGGTAATGATGCAGCAATAAACACTGCCACATTATGTTCACTTATTTATTAGTATAAGAGGTCTTGTGACTTGAAGTGTTCTAATATACATGATGGAAGTGTTCTAATATAGCCTACCTGTTTCTCATGGCAGTTCACTATACAAACTTAAGTCAGTTGCTGGGCACCAGAGAGGAGCTTATGCTAAGTCTACTTCACTGCTAACAAACCTGACATTTTACAAATTTAAGTGTTTGGTTGTGGAAGAAAAACAGGAAGCAGCCTTCTGCTTAACAACTACAATGAGTGTGTGTGTGTGTGTGTGTGTGTGTGTTTTGCACAGCATCTGGCGTTTGACATGTGTGGATTCACAGAAGCAAATAGAGAGGATGGGCAAAAAAACACCTCTGGGCGAAGAAATTTGGTATCACTACCTTCATGTAAATGATATATTACATTCTAATGCCCATCAGGAACGAGTGAGGCACTGAGAAGATTTAGACATAAAGATACCTTATGCAGTACGAAAGGTTTCAATTTCGCCATTTTCTAAACACAGAAAAATGCAGCCCTCCAATTCAGAATATTGAATGTCTTATGGAAAGTGAAAGGTCATTTGTAACTGTCCAAAGGATTGATGGAGTTGAGATACCTCCTTGACCTTCACCCTGCACTCATAAAGAACAGTCTCAGATGACAGAGCATCAGGCAAATTTTCAGAAAATGCCTTTTCTTATTTTATATTGCATAGTGGACTGGTTACCTGATATTTTTCATAATTGTATGTCAGGATATAATTACTGTATGTCTTCCCTCATTAAAAGTAGCCTGCCATCTAATACTGCTAAGCTACAATTGTCAAGCATTTTTTCATCTTCTCTCTTGCCATTGTTTTCCATCTTAGTTTTCTGGAATAATTGCTTTGGAGGCCTACACAAACAACGTCAAGGTCAAATCTTACAAACACACAAATTCTTTTCCAATTAATTACTGTCTGTTAAGGATGCATATGATAAAAATCAGCGAGGTGCTTGAGGGGAAAGAAGCAGCAGTAGCCCACTGGTGTAATTGTCATACGGTACAACTGGAGAAAACTTAAGTTGAGATGTTAAAAACAATTGTTAAACTTTCACAAGGCTTGTGGGAAACAAGCAGTGTATTGTATATTGATCGCTGTACCATTTTTCAATTATGTAACACTTCACTGGAAAGAAATGCAATACATACTGCCAGCCATATAAGTTGAAAGTAAGGAAAAATTACTCACTGAAAATTCCTCCCATCTTGATCCCACCTCTTCTTTCTCTTGGTAGAAGCAAAAATAAAAACAGAGCTTCAGGGTTCCATTTCTCGTTTAAAATAATAATAAAAGATCCCCTTACAGGACTGAAAAGGATAGGAATACATACATAAATGTCTTTTCTGATGAAGAAGATAAGTCAATCTTATTATTACACTACTCATTCATTGTCTAATAACCACTTACCATCTTTCCATGGATTGATCATATCTATCATCTACTTTCTAACGGTTCAATCCTAGAAATGCCTACTCGTAAGTAAGTCCCACTGAAGTTTAATGGGACTTTCCCCCAAGTAAGTGTGTATAAGATTGCAGTCCTTGTCATAGAAGGTTAATGAGCTAAAAGCAAGGTTAAGTCAAACAAAGTAAGGCTACAATCCAAACTCCAGTTACTTGAGAATAAGCCTCACTAAATTACTTTGAGGAGACATAGTTAGGACTTTGCTGTTAGCCTTAAGGATGCTAACCAGAAACCTGAACTTACATAATACAGCAGTTAGGTGCAGTACATAGTATTTTATGAGACAATGCCACACAACAATGTACTTTGCTCTATTCTCAGTTTATGCTCATTTTGATGGTGGTCAAGAAATATTAAATTCTACCTACATCTATTGTATGCAAGAGTTCTTTTCTCCTGGACAAACCATCTAGACTCCAAGAAAGACTGGAAAGCTAAAGCAAGTTCTACTGCAGGGTATTTATCAAAGACCCAAAGTAAACAGGCAAGGTGGAAAGAGTCAGGGAGGGGCTGATTTGTTGTTAACACACTTCCATGCATGCAACAATGACACAAGTTGACAGAGCTGCAATTAGCTACGTAAGTAGCCAGTGGAATCATTAAAAAAAGGTAAAGGTAAAGGAACCCTGATAGTTAAGTCCAGTCGCAGACGACTCTGGCGTTGCAGCGTTCATCTCGCTTTACTGGCCGAGGGAGCCAACATTTGTCCGCAGACAGGTTTTCCGGGTCATATGGCCAGCATGACTAAGCCACTTCTGACGAAACCAGAGCACCGCACAGAAATGCCATTTACCTTCCCGCCAGAGCAGTACCTATTTATGTACTTGCACTTTTTGAGGGGTGCTTTCGAACTGCTAGGTTGGCAGTAGCTGGGACCGAGCAACAGGAGCTCACCCCGTCGCGGGGATTCAAACCGCCAACCTCCTGATTGGCAAGCCCGAGAGGCTCAGTGGTTTAGACCACAGTGTCACCCGCGTCCCTAGTGGAATCATAGCACCATGTATACGAGCTGAAGCAGGAAAACACAATGGGTGTGACAGTGGAATACATCACTCTGCTCCACTGCTTATGGAACTGTGAGCCCATTCAGACTATTAAAAAAAATGGCTGGTTTCAAATTCATGTGTTCATTTAAAATAAAGTTATTTCAAAAGTATATACTGTTGGTACTTCGCTCCACAGGCATTAGCAAGTGTAGACCCAAACGTCAGCTGTAGTTGCTGGAAGTGTGGAAAGCTTTAAGGAAAGTAGATTTCATTTCACACATGGAAGAACTGTGAAAAAATTAAAAGTTTCTGAGAGTGTTATTGTTCAAAAAAATTAATGATTGGAGCCATTGGCCTGCAGAAATGATATATATTTTATTATACTGTTGGAATGTATGTTTGTCTTATATATGTTTGCCCTGTATATTTTTCGGTACATTTGATTTTTTAACAAGTGTTATTTTTTCCCTTCATGCAATCCCATCACACATACGATTGTGTGGAAACATACTTCCAATAAGACTTTTAAGTAGAGATCTTTCCCAGTCTGCATCTATATTAGAATTGTTTTTAGATCTTTCAAAGTTTGTGTTTTTTTGCTGCCCTGAGCTCCATTGGGAGAAGGGTGGGATATAAAATTAATAAATAAAATATGTCTTGACAGTGTGCACACTGGTATCTATACAACCAGTGTACCAGAACTGATGGAAGGCTCTCGGGTGCAGGAGAATCATTCAGCAGAACAGGGATCAGAAGCGACCAGCATGGTGGGCTGATGCCATGGAGCCCCCTCCCCATACCAGGGCTGCTGCTTCTTTCCTGGCTGGGTAGGGTGAGAACAAAGACAGGGCAGGCACACTCAGGGCCAATCCAGCAGTCCTGCCCATAGGGATGTACTCATACAAACCCAACCTAAAATAAGCAACAATCACACCAGCGTCAGAAACCATCGGTCCATGGTACCACCCAAATGGGATTACTGTTTCTGACAAGAATCAAGGCAATCTTCAGCATTCCCCACATCCCAAACAGCCCCAGTGTGTTACCAAATCTGCTCTGAACCCTGTGGAAACTCTGTGTAGGAGGTCACTTGGGGGCTGAAAGGCAGAGAGGGGCTAACCAAACGCTGCTTCAATCGAAGAGCCATCATTAGAAAAGGGATATCCCATTCACATCCCATCCCACACCCCTCAATTCATACAATCAGGGTAGCTCTGTGCTGCTATGGTTATGTTGGCAAACAAGAGCTAAAATATATTCCCAGAAAGTCTAATAATGATGCAAAGGGCATCAGGTTGGGGAAACCTAGTGTAGTAGAATAAATCCACTTCCCTCTTCACCAAAACTCAGCAGACAAGAACCTATCCTTAATCCTAGTCTACCCCTTTTTGTTTCCTTCAAGAACAGTCAGCTAAAATGTTGATTTATCCAAAAATTTACAACAAACCGATACATTTCAAGCTGAATATTACTGTTCACTGGGATGGGTTGAGTATATCCAGAGGGTAAATGTTTGAATAAGAGGACTCCAGAACAACCTATCATGCTCCATTTTGGGAGCTTCCTATGTATCACATTCATTCATTCATTCATTCATTCGTTCATTTTGTATCCTACCCTTTTTTCCAAGCTTAGGCTGACTGAATAAAATAACATTGAATTCTTAAAATATGAATACCCCTTTTTAAAAAGAAAAACCCTGCACAATTATAGCAATAGAAATTTCAATTTTTCTTTTGTCCTGTTGAATGTCTTGCAGCATATTTGTGGAAATATGTCATTATCCCTATGCGGTTGCCATAAATTTTCGACTTTAGGGGGAAAGAACAAAAAAATTGAATTCCGTATTGAACACCCTGATGCGGCCTGTGTTAATGGGGAAGCAGGATGGATTGAAAGTTTTTAATGTATGGGCTTTTTTACTTGGTTTTTTTTGTAACTGTGGCCAAGTGCTTTGATTTAAAGAATACTTGAAATGTTTTGCCATTGGCAATGAAATCACAGTTAATAACTTTCACAGACTACAATAAACTCCTGAGAGATCTGTACACTGTCAAATTCATGATTTTAAGGCCTGATAATGTTATATATTTATATATAGTTTATCAAAGTGCACTCTTTTTCTATTTCTTTTGATTTATGAAAAAAACATTATGTAAGAAATGCTTCTTCAAATATGTCAGTCAACAAGCATGTCAACCCTGCACTGTAATCATTTTGAGGACTGTTTAAATAGGTGTCATTATCAAGCAGAACCTGGAGAAAATCCACTGTTTCATTACAAAGAATTTCTTTTTATATGCATTTACAGAAACAAAATGGAACTTTGCTATATAATAGATGTTAACAACTATTCTGTTCTCAAACTTAACTTCAGATATTATTAATAGGAAGATTCCATAATTACAAGCTCCTGTCCAGTTTACACAGAAGACATGGAGCAAGTCATAGCAAACAGGCGCCCTCAACTTTATCCAACCGTCTCCCTGTAGGTGCAAAAGGACCTGGAGTTTTCTTGTTGTGCTATATCATGGTGAAGAGACTTTCAGTCTTTGTATCTCTAGAGAGTAAAATTCTTTATTTGCTTACAAAAACACATGATGGATGGTGCTTTCTTCCAGAATCTGATTAAAAAAACAAACTAAACCCAGGTCCTTGGACTTTACTGCAAACCTTCCAGTCTATGACTTCCATTGTATGTATCTGACTTCTTGCAACCTGGTCTACAGGTGCAGAATAATATAGTGGCAGTGTGCCACAGTGGCAAAATGAACTGCATTACCTGAAACTGCAGGTGGGTGATCACATTTCTGAATGCTCCCCTATATTTCAAAACTCCTAGCGAGCAGAAAACCAGCACAGGTGTCAAACGCCTGGAATAAAATTTTAACTCTCTCTACTATACTAGTTTTCTATTTGGAGCGTGTTTTTAATGTAGATGAGTGTTCAAAACTGAGATCTGAAATGGTGCAGTCCACCTATTGTTGCACCATTCTCCTCTTGTATATGTAGGCATCTGTGTGCAGTGGTATTCTTTTTCAATTTCTTGAGTCATGTGGCAAGAAATGCCCACCCCAAGGAGTTGCAAATTTATCTTTGTACAGGTTGAATGAAAAGGGCCCTGTGGAACGCCCTCCCACCAGATGTCAAAGAGAAAAACAACTACCTGTTTAGGGAAGTTTTTAATGTTTAATAAAATATTGTATTTTAATACTTCTGTGGGAAGCCGCCCAGAGTGGCTGGGGAAACCCAGCCAGATGGGCGGGGTATAAATAATAATAATAATAATAATAATAATAATAATAATAATAATAATAATTTATTATTATTATTATTATTATTATTATTATTATTATTATTCCACATTGGTCAGGATTGTCTCAGCCAACATCTCAGCATCAGAGGTAAGGAGAGTAGGTTTGTATTTCCATGTGTGTGTCCTTACATACAACCCTTCAGGGTTTTTTCCCACAGGAACGATAAGCTGTATACTTTCATCCTGGCTCTGAAAACCCAGTTTCTTCAGAAAGCAGATCTTGCCAATCTCCCAACACATGAAACTGCCTTAAACAGAATCACATCAGTGGTCCATCTAGGCTGAAATTGTTAACACCAAAATGGATTTGCATATCCACCAATAAAGATTTACAGTGCAATTTTTCTAGAATGGCAATGGTGCCCACCTGACAGGTGCCAAAATTGAGTTCTGGTGAGTTCCAGCTTGGGGGGGGGGGCTGGATTTAAGACAGGTATCTTTTCTGGTCCTACCTGGAGCTGCTAGGAATTGAACTTTAGGTTTTTTCACAAGCAAAGCATGAGTCCTGTTGCTGAGCTTCCACCTTTCCCCCAGTTGTGCATCTTGCAGAAAATTGACTTTGAGCTTCACACTCAAGAGAACAACCACTACAAATCAAGACTACGGTACTTATCAGCACAGCGGACAGCAAGATGGATGGCATAGTTTTGGGTGGAAGACAAAATGCACCACAACGGAAACAGTGCTGCGTGCAGTGAATACGAGGGCAGAACAGAAAACAATGCTTTCTTACATCCCCGCTCACTTCTCACTGATTAGCATCCTGCCAGTGAAAAAAGACTTCCTGCTTTAAAAAAATATAGGGGAAAATTAGTACTTCTTGGTTGTTGCCATTCACGAGAATGGCATTTTTATCAGCAGCTAATATCTCTTCAAGATGGAGGGACACAGATCACACTTTAAATCTGATCAGCACCAACGGATTGGCACACGTACCTAGAGGGAAGAAGAGAAAGCTGAAAAGGCTCTGTTTAACTTCAAGCTTCTATCTGAATGAAATCTCAATATGACATTCTTAACAGGTAAAATAAAAAAATTCCTTCAGTAGCACCTTAAAGACCAACTAAGTTTTTATTTTGGTATGAGCTTTCGTGTGCATGCACACTTCTTCAGATACAGTGAAATGGAAGTTTCCAGGCACTTATGTAGAGAAGGGGTGGGGAGGGGTGGGGATGGGGAGGGGGGATCACTCAGAAGGGTGGTGGAAATGGGTGATTGACTGACTGATAGCTGTTGATGACCGCAAACGACTGCAAATGGTTTTGCATGAAAAAGCAAGGGTTGAGATGGCTGAATTTTTTTATTTTACTTCGATCCAGACCAACACGGCTACCTACCTGTAACCATTCTTAACAGGGACCTCCATACTGGGTTTGTGCATCTGTTTGTTTGTTTTTCCTCTGGATATTAGAGAGCTTAGTCCTCCAGTCTTCTGGAGCAGATTTTGAGATGGGAGGCTGCATGCAGGGAGAGAGGGGTAGGGG
Organism: Zootoca vivipara; assembly: GCF_963506605.1. NCBI lineage: Eukaryota > Metazoa > Chordata > Lepidosauria > Squamata > Lacertidae > Zootoca > Zootoca vivipara. The sequence goes on from NC_083283.1 coordinate 30,039,379, forward strand.
AACTACTATTGCAATAGATGTAACCCAAAATAATTTGAATACTATTGTTATTACCTGCCCTTCACCAACATGTCTCAGGGTGGGTTACAATGTACATTCTTCTGCATAGTTCTGCCAAATTCCCAGCGGTGAGGATTAACTGTCACTTTCTGTTGGCTTCTAAATGTTACGAAAGATGACTCTAGCAACATCACATGTGATTACACAAAAAGAGAAAATGCAGAGATGTGCTGTAGTGGTGTGCACTATGCACACAAACTCCAAAGTGTATTTTTAGCAGCACACTTGGTTATCTCTTTCCTCGGGGCACGATGGCTGGAGCATGGAGCTGCAATGTGCATTGAGTGTGTTTCCGTGTGCTTCCTCCTTCTCTCAAACGTCTTCACAGGCAGCTAACAAGGTCCTGCCTGCCTCCTCTGCTCCGGTGGCCCAGAGAGAGGTGGGGGTGTCTGAGAGCTGGCCAGGAACCCAAGGAGCTGGTGTGGATGCCTCTCATCCTGGGATAGGAATGTTCAGATCTTCTCAGAATCATGGGCAATGTGGAGAACTGCTGAAATGTCCAGCACCCCTGGCTCTTCAGGTTTGACCAGAACCCTGACAACTATGCATGTCCATTACAATGGGCCCCAGCAGAATTCCTATCGCCCCACCAAAACAAATGTGTTTTTAACTGATTTTTATAACGCTAGAATTGACAGCATTTTATTTAAAGTACACTGCATGTGAATTGAATCAGACTTTTAGAGGACATCTGAAGGCAGCCCTGTTTAGGGAAGCTTTTAATGTTTAATAAATTATTGTATTTTAATACTTCTGTTGGAAGCTGCCCAGAGTGGCTGGGGAAACCCAGCCAGATGGGGAGGGTATAAATAAATTATTATTATTATTATTATTATTATTATTATTATGAATCCAATGTAACTTTTATACTTGAATAGCAGAGACATGAAACCTTAGCATATTGCTTCTAATGTCATATATATATATCTCTGTGTGTATATATCAATATTGATATACCCGTATATTCCGGTGTATAAAACAACTGGGCATATAAGACGACCCCCAACTTTTCCAGTTAAAATAAAGAGTTTAGGATATACTCATCGTATAAGAAATACGACCTAGCATATAAGACGACCCCCGACTTTTGAGAAGATTTTCCTGGGTTAAAAAGTAGTCTTATACGCAGGAATATACAGCACATCTTACATGCCATTTTATGGTGTATAATTGTTTTTAAATTGCAGATTTAGAAAACTGAGGTTTTTTTTAAAAAAAAAGTTTGCTTTCATCAGAAACTTTTAATGAGCCTTTTAGAATGTTCTTTAAAACAAAATAAAAAATTCCTTCCAGTAGCACCTTAGAGACCAACTAAGTTTGTCATTGGTATGAGCTTTTGTGTGCATGCACACTTCTTCAGACACCATGCACACGAAAGCTCATACCAATGACAAACTTAGTTGGTCTCTACGGTGCTACTGGAAGGAATTTTTTAATTTTGTTTCAACTACAGCAGACCAACACGGCTACCTACCTGTAACTAGAATGTTCTTTGTAAACCACTGAACAGCTTCCTGTCAAGTAAATTTTGTGAAATAAATAAAATTACTGAGTTACATTAATATCTATTAAGCTTATTTTTCTGTTTTTTGTTTTTTGTTTACAAAAAGATACTCAAAGCAACATACAACAACAAAAATAAATAGATCATACATTAAAGCTGCATAAAACCAAAACAGAGTTTACTTGAATGAGTTAATGCTCTCATAGCTTTTATAACCTGTCTTTTTCTTAATCAGGTACATGAGTCTCTGTAAACTTTCTCTGCTTTCAAAGGCAAACATAACTAATAATTTCTGTAAAGGTCCTGAGCCCTTCGAACATCTGTTTTTAGTTTACTATAAAAACGATGTCTCTGATCTCATGTGTTGAACTACTGTATGTTTGCCACTGTCTATTTCCTGTGAAAAAATACACTGAACAATAATAGCTTTTGTTCATAACCTTCCAGCCACAAAAGCAGCTGAACAAATAACTTTCGTGCTTTCATTTGGAATTATTTATTCCATGTATGTGTTTGCACAGGGTCATTTGGGTTATGGGATGTTTCATCATTTAAAAATCAAATCTTAGAACTCAGAACTACTGAAACCTTCAGCCTAATAGGTTCCTCATGCTAATAGCCAGTCTATTAATGGAATATTTCTCCCCCTAAGTACTTCTTCCCATTATATTTAACAATTTATTAGCCTTATAAAGATATGGCGGAATACTCATCATTATGATGAAAGCAATTATAAAGATAAATATTGTGTATACAAACATGTAACTCCAGAAAAAGTTTCCTTCTCTTCTGCCCTGCTTATTTATGTGAATGATTTTTTTGCATTCAGCACCATAGGAAAACATACACAAGATCAATTTGCAGTTTGGATATACTATGAACCAGTTTGCGTCTTGCATGCTGGTGGTCTCTGGTTCAAATCCAGGGCACAATCCCACACTAGGGAAGAAATGACCATCACACCCACGTTCCCCCAGATTTTGTCCATTCAGAGCTATAGGAAAACATATGCAACATAACCCATTTTACGTTTTATACAATCTCCAAAGTGATGGTGCAAATGCAATCCTATATACACAGTGCAATTTTAAAAGAAGCAAGCCCCATAGAGTTCAATGGGTCTTGAACCCCATTGAACTAGATAAATGTGCATAGGATTGCACCCTATACAGAATTATAGAGGCTGTGCTTCCCCCTTGCAATACTGGGCTGTTAAAATCTGTGCAGCTGTCAATAAATTTATTCTATGTTCTGTTATAACTTTTCCAAAAAGTGGCAGAGTGTTGGGGGAAGTTGCCCTGGGTGCAAAATTCATAGTGGTGCAAAATTTCAAACGAAAAAAAGAGAAAACAGTAAAAATAAATAAATAAATAATAGCATACCCTCCCACTCACACAGAAAATCTCCCAGTGTTTGTGTGGGTGGACAGAGGAACAGATTTGGGTGACAGCCGGTTGCTAGGGCGCCCTCTGTATATCTGTTTCCGACCAATTCCCCGTCCCACTCTCCACCATGCTCGGGTGCTGTAGCTGCCACTTGGGTAGGTCACTGAGCTATTGCACTTTCGTTCCAGCCTATTGGCGAGTGGTGCCAAGGATACTTGCCTTACCCTGGGTTCTGGCAACCCATGCTACACTACTGCTTTCAAATAACCTATGAGATCTAACACAATTTATGAGATCTAACACGATTTCCAGTCTTATCCCTTTATTTTTTATCCCCATCTGTTAACGAGAACCTCTGCATCAGAAAGGCAGAAAAGGACGTCCACAGTATCTTACAGCTCTCAGCCATCAGCCCACGTAGGTGATCCTAACAAAAAAAAAGGAATAATGCAGAGAAGGGGAAGACAACACCACAAAACTAAATAGTCAACCAGACTTGACTATGTAATGACATTACTGAGATTTTTTGTCATTGGGTGCCAAGTGTGTCTGCAAAATGTCCCATATGTACTCCTAGTTCTAAAGACAAGAGAGGTGTAGACCCATTCCATGCATCTTGGTATATAAGATCTCACAAATACATTTGTGAAGAGCTATGGCTCAAGTGGCACTTTATATGCAAATGGTCCCAGGTTCAATCTCCAGCTAAGGGTGCAAAAGTCCCTTGTGCCTAAACCCTGGAGAACCACTCCTAGTCAGGGCTGGCACTACTGAGTTAGATGCCTCAATGGTCTAACTCTGCATAAAGGCAACTTCCTATGTTCTTACATCGGGTGATGTGCTGCAATCAGCTACATTCACTGGGAATCTTATGTGTGTTTGTGGCTGCCAGGAGGGGCTATCCCTCAACCCATATCCAAGTGTAGGATTTCACCGTCTGTTAGGTGGCTGTTTTATTGCTGTTTTTATGTTTTGCTGGTTGTGTTTTTATTGCCTGTTACTTCAGAGGACTTTAGTTTTTAATTTGTATGCCACTTCAATTCTATTTATGGAGAAAATGGTGCTTTTAAAGAACCTTCCGTCAAGCTGAAACTGCAGCAACAGCCAGAGATCAGAGATGTGTACAGGGGAGCAGTCTTGTTGGCAGTTTACACTAGAAAAAGGACGGCCCACCCAGTCCACATTCCCTCTTCAAAGTGGCCCTCCCTCTCTCAGGATATTAGTTGCTGACAAGGCCATTACACAGAAGCGAGAAAAGTAGATGTGTGAGTGACTCACTCTTCATTCCTCATTTCTGCTGTAAGGTGTAAGGTGGAAATTGGGACATGGACCTCACTGGCTGAGGGATTTGAAACTCCCAAATGGCTTCTGCAGCTCATAGACCTCACGGTAGGTGGCAGACTCTGGCTCTACTTCCCCTATTACAACAGGTCTTGAGAAAGAATCACATCATCACATTTCTTTCTCAACTTCTGTGTAATGTACACAAGCCTGCTCTGAGAATCTGAAGAGCTACATGGGCTTTCAACTCTCCCCACCCCCCAAAAGAAGCTCAGTGAACCAATTGTGTGAAGTCAGAAGATAAATATGCTCATTATTCCAGCTGCTTAGACCCACATTTATGAGATACAGACCAGTATACAAGACACGGGAGTATTCCAGGGAATTCAAACTTTTGAACCATTTCTCATGAGACCAGCCCCGACGAATGCATTGTGGAAGAGTTGGGTATATAAAGTTTGGTAGCCTTTTATTACCGGCAGGTATTGATCCATTTAAACAGTCTCTGAAAAGCTCAGCTCTACATAGCGGCATCTGGAGTTGCTGTGGAATCATAGAGGATAACTCAATGGAAAATATTATGTTTATAGGTAAATGTATTTCTTGCCATCCAAACAGTCCTTTGACCTCGAGTTCTGAGAATGTCATTTACTGGATATTTGGATCAGAACACTACCAAAAGAAATGGCATACCTTTTACAGATAAATTAAAAACCGCTAGTAAATGAAGCATGCATTTTGCAGGCATACTTCAGAAACAGCTGCCCATGTTTGTCCTACTCTTCTAAACCTCATTGAAGTGAATGAAGGGAAGCAGAACACAAACAGCCCATGGTTTGTTCCATGGCTTGCTCTGTGTCGGACTGATGGCTCCATCATTGTCTTGATGCACTCATGGTCCAGCTAAGACTAATAAGCTGCAACTGAGTCATGAGAAATAGAGACCCTGTGGGTGGGCAGTTTCCTGGATCTAGGACAGTTCTCCAATGGAAGGATGTAGAAAGTGGAGTTCCCCCCAAATTATCATTGGGATCTGTACTCTTTAACTTGTTCAAAAATATATATAGAGAGAGTAAGGGAATAGCAGTGAGGGAGCCAAGTTAGGTGATGATACTAAAAACAAAAAGGGATTTCAAGGAGTTACAAAAACAGCTCTCTAAAACTTAATGGGCAGTAAAAGGGAAATGCAATTCAGCGTAAGCATGTGTTAATTGATGCACACTGGGGGAGCCTCCCCTCCCCCATTTCACACATATGCTCATGGGTTCTGAATTGGCAGTGACAGACCAGGAAGACGACCTTGGGGTCATAGTGGATAGCTGGATGCAAATGCCAACCCCGTGCACAGCACCTGTGAAAAAGGCAAATGCCATTAAGGAAGGGATTGCCAATATCAAAATGTCATCATTCAAATCTGTGCTGGGACCACACTTGGAATATTGTGTACAGATCTAGTCACCTGACCTCATTAAGTATATTGTAGATCTGGAAAAGGTTCAAAAAGGGGCAAGCAAGGTGATCAAGGGTCTGGAGCAATTCCCTTAAGAGGAAAGGCAGGGCTTTTTAATTCAGAAAAAAGGGAGCCACGCTAGAGGCGTATAAGATGGTGTGGAGAAAGTAGGTATAGAAGCAGTTTTCTCCAGCTCTCACAATAATGGAACCCAAAGCCATTTATTGAAGCCGAAAGGTTCAGAGCAGTCAAAATAAAGTATTTATTTGCACAGCACATAAACTATTGAATTAGCTAACTATGGGATTTGCTCCAAGAAGAGGTAGAGATAGCCACAACCTCTGATGACTTTAAAGGAATATCAGACAAATTCATGGAGGATAAGGCTAGTAATGGCTATTAGCCATGATGGTGAGGCTCTGTCTCCACTGCTACACCCAGGATGCCTCTGAATACCACTTGCTAGAAATCACAAATGGGGAGAAGTACAGTTGCACTCAGCTCCTGCTGGTGAGCCTCCCATAGGCATCTGCTTGGCCCCTGTGTGAACAGGATGCTGGGCTAGACAAGCCTCTTCTTATGCTAGGTGGGTAAAGTAATGACATTTAAACTTCTCTTTCAAAAACATATCTACCCAAGTTTTCCCGTATTCTGACTTTACATTTTTAATTATCTGTACACTGCTCAGTTTTTTCTGTGACATATAGTTCAGTTTATTTTTTAAAAATTTGCATTGAGGAATTTAATTGAAAATTATTGTTTGTACTTTGTAAACCACTTACTCCAAGAGCTTTTTATTCTGTTAAAAATAACAAAAACATTAAAAAATAAATACACCACCAGGAACTTTATATGTGTGAGGAGAGCAAGTCATTTTGGTCAATCAAAAGATATAGCATAAGTCAAATCTGATCCTATGGTAAGCGGAAGGCATGAGAGCCACCGGCAGGAGCAAGTTTGCATATACCTAATTAATCCTCCAAACCCAGCGCCCCATCTAAGGCAGGAAACGTCTCTAATTCAGCCATTAATTATCCTTTGTAAGTAATGGCCTCCCTCCAGCAAATATATCCCACCCTAATTAAAGTAAGCACTTTGTCTGCATTTCCTAAGAGGTTCGAGCTCAATTCTTACATGGAACCCTTAAGACCCAATCAGATTGGTTAGGATGCCCAAGTGCTCCGCCACATCTCTACGGTGGGAAGCTACATCCTATTTGCAGCTCTTATTTACAAAACTAAGAAACAGCCAACCACCAACGGCTTAGTATTTAAGACTTAACTGCCCCCTGCCCGCCAACATAACCCCACAAGCACAGGAAGCTCTTACATGTTGAATACATAAAGCAAACCCCGTCTCAGTAAATGCATTTTAAAAATTGACTTCTCCACAGAAATCATCATTTTGCATTACATCAGCCTGGATAGCTCAGTGACTTCGAGCATGGTGCTTATAAGGCCAAGGTTGCAGGTTGGATCCCCATATGGGGCAGCTGCATTGCAGGGGGCTGAATTAGATGATCCTCAAGAGCTCTTCCAAATTGACAATTCTATGATCCTATATGCCTGCCCATTACCAAATGGTGGTGGTATCCTCAACACCACAATATGTGTGTGTGTGTGTGTGTGAGAGAGAGAGAGAGAGAGAGAGAGAGAGAGAGAGAGAGAGAGAGAGAGAGAGAGAGAGAGAGAGATCCATGACTCTATCAACACTGGAGATCTTGTGTCCATAGAGCTAAAAAAAACCTGGGAGCTGTAAGGACACTTCAGCAATGTGCCAGGAGATGATTGCGAAATAGCTTGGCATACTGGTCCCATGACATGTCCCCCACACTGAGGAGAGATTTTGATAATTGTCCGTAGTGGGAATGATATAGCATCGGTAGGGGAGCCCTAAATGGATGGAGGAGTACATGAAGGCTTTTCTTCCTTAACTTCTCCCCCTACATATGGGATTTAGAAGGAGGTGATTTGGCTGCCTTTTGGTTTTTCCCTCCCTTAGTTTAGAATTGTAGCCTTAGTCTATGTTAAATCTAAATCTCCGCATGTTCAAGTGAAAACAGTAATTTAAGGAGGTCAACCAAGCATTAAGAGACAGAGATTGAAGCTTTTCATGCCCAGTGGGTACTGGTGATTTAATTAGATTCGGTTTTAAGGTCCCAGTTAGTAGAGCTGACTATTTTGGTTTTGAGTTAAACCAATTTAACAGATGGAGGTTTCAGAAGGAAAGTCAAATGACTGGTGATGGCATTCTGGTAATCTTATCAATGTTACCTGCATAATCCCCCTTTTTTGACAGAGGTACAAACTTAATTCTTCTTGGTGTTATGTTTTAAGACTACTTTTATGATCTGTCTTCCATTTCATATTCAATTTCTGGACACTGCATGGGTATACAGTGATACCTCGGAAGTCAAACGGAATCCGTTCTGGAAGTCCGTTCAACTTCCAAAACGTTCCAAAACCAAGGCACGGCTTCCAATTGGCTGCAGGAAGCTCCTGCAGCCAATTGGAAGCCGCGGAAGCCGTGTTGGACATTCAGGTTCCAGAGAACGTTTGCAAACCGGAACACTCACTTCTGGCTTCGCGGCATTTGGGAACCAAAACGTTTGAGTCACAAGGCGTTGGTCAACTAAAGTATGACTGTACTATGTAGTGCTTTTTTTCTAAAAGAATGTTTAGGGGTACTCTCATTTCCCTACTCATATTGAAATACTGCCTCTCAATGACACCAAACTTAGATTCACAAAATGTTTAGGGGCATGCGTACCCCTGCGTACCCCCAGAAAAAATAACTGGTATTATGAATTTATATATTCTGAAATAAATAATAAAATTAAGGAAACATTTAGGTACTTGGTGAATGTCTTTCTATTCATGCTGGCCTTTTAAACAACTTTCATTTCACACCTTGAATCTCTCAGTTTTAAATTTACTTTTAATTTTATTTCAGAATTCGTTAACATTGTTTTAGGTTTTTTTTATGCTGCATTTTCAAACTGTTGGTTTATGAGCCATTCAAAAACTTTGCATCTATATAAATGTAGAAAGCTATGCAATGTATTTAAAGTGCATTTAAAGCACCCTGCTTACCCCCCACAGACTGCTGGGAACTTAGGTTTACCCCTCACAGAGCGACAATTCCCAGCACCCTTAACAAACTGGTGTTCCCATGATTCTCTGTGTGAAGTCATGTGCTCTAAATGTACACAGTGTAAGTTAGCAAAACATCTGTTCTGGCATGGCTACTGATGCAGCTGGCCAGAGGAGATACTGCCGCCTGCTCCCTGGCTCACCCAGTTGACTCATCATCAGTTTGTCAAAAGGCCAATGGGGCTTGATCTTGTCATGTAATTCCCCAAACTCTTGCCCTGGGGCTCTTGAGCAACTCATCTCCACAATCATGACTGAGACGCTTTCCTCTGTGTCTACATATCTCCTTAGCCAACTGACACACTCTGCCTGGCTCTTCTCACACTATGGATATTCTTCAATTATGAGACTATAAACCCACTTTCCAGATTACACTTTAATTGCTCTTTCATCCTGCCAAACTCAATGCTCTTTTGTTGGAAGCAGTCACTGTTTATTTGCTGTGTTTTTATTCATTCCTAAAACTGTAAGAAAAGATGGATAATCTGGATCCTCAGTCTAAACTGTTCTCTAGTTAACTACCTTTAAACTAATCCAGAGGATAGTTTTCATATAGCATTGATTCTCAAAGCACCTCTGAATAATATACAAAGACAGCTATTCTCTTTCTAAGTCACCAAACGTAATAATGGTTGCTTCTTGGAAAATTCTCTCTAACTCCTGCTGACAAGTATCCTTTGAAGAGATATGTCCATATTTGGTTGACAAATGAAAAAGAAAAATTACACCTGACATGAGAATGGCCATACCTGATATAAATTGGGAGATTATTGTCCAGTCCACAATTCCTGGAGCTGCAAACTTCAGCTACAAGTTCTGGAGAAGTTGGAACCTGGCAGAAAACACTATTTTGTCAAGCAGGCAAGGGATGGAAACGCAGTCTCCCAGTATTTCTCCAAAGTCTTATCAACCCAGAATCTTCACACTAAGGTAGGTTTCATCACTCTCTAGGTGTTGCTGTGTCAGAGCTTCGGGTGTTCATTTTTGAAATGGACTCGTTAAAGTTCAACATATCCAAAAGGGAACAAATTCCCATCCACATTCATCATTTTACAAAAGAAACTAGCTCATTTTATGTTCAGTGTAAAATATACTTAAGAAGACTAAGAAATTGTGAAAATACACATTCAGTGGAATGTGAACTGTTTAATTAAATTCTTCCCAACAATTACAATCTTTAAGTGCAGAGGTCAAAACAGTCTGAAAAGTAAACGATATATAAGAGGCATATAAGCAGTATATAAATTAATAAATAACAATGAAAAACATATGTAAGAGAATAAACTTGAAGATGAACTAGAAATCATTCAAAGTTCTGCCCCAAAGTGAACATAATACACGTTTTGTTCACCCACCAATTACATGACCTATTTTCAGGTGCAGTTCAGAGATTTTTGAAATAATTCAATGAACTTCACTAAACAGGACTAGTTCATTCCAAGCATTTTGTTGGGCTACTACTCCCATCAGATCCAGCCAGCATGGACTATATACAGAGATAAAGGGAGTTGTAGTTCAATAACATCTGGAGGTCCACAGGTTCCCTAGTCCTGCTTTAAGATAACACCCAGACAATCCCAGGGAGCTCACTTGGCAAAGCCAAGATGACAGGTGGTTCTACTACCCATGTGACGGAGTTTCATTCCAGGAGAAAATATAGGGCAAACTGCCCCAGTGTATGGTCTGAAGGCACATGATAGCACCACTTTGCTGAAGCTAGGCAGCTCTGGGTCCTGTCAGTGCCTGGAAATCACATGTATGCCACCTTCACAAATGTAAAAAAAGAATATAAAAAGCTAATAAGAACCTGAGAGAGCAGGCAAATGCCTCATCTAGTCTAAGGTTACCAGACGTCCCCATTTCTTGGGGACAGTCCCTGGATTTACAAATCAGTCCCCTGACAAAATCCATCTATTTAGTAGGAAGTTGAAAAGTGTCCCCAGATTCATTGAAAAGAATCTGGTAACCTTAATCTAGTCTAACATCCTGCTCCCACAGTTGCCAACCAGACAAATGGTGGTCCCATGACAATAGAATTGTAGGATATAGAAAATGTTTGAAAGGAACATAAATAAAGCCACTCCCTCTCAAATATAGCAAAATAAGAAATGTCTTATCAAGCCACCACACAGAACATCATTGAGACTGTACAGTTTGAGGAAAATTACACCTGCAGCCAGCGCCGAATTAAACCCTCTATCTCGGGGGGGGGGCACTCTAGCGGGATAACAATAAAGAAAGAGTGATTGTAATTTTCTTTCAAGATCCAATCAATATTATTTTGATCCATTGTTATGGGGCCCCTAAAAGGTGTGGGGCCCACAGACCGGTGCCTAGTTGACCTATTTGGTAATCCGTCACTGCCTCCAGGCCAGCAACAATGGAAGGAGTTAAAATGCTCGTGCTTATTATTATTTTAAGTCATAAGTCACGTCAATTAAAACTAATATGGAGAACAATACTATGGAGGGAGACTGTTTCTGTCTCCTCTGCAGATCAGCCATGACATTGCTTTTCTTAGCACCCCCTGCTAGCATCACCTATGAAGGGAAGGATTCCCCCACTTTTATTAACAGATAAACCACACTTTTTAACAGATGAAAATATCTAAATGGAATTGCACACCTGAAGAAAACTCCCATCATTGGGCTGGTCAATTATATCTGATGATGTCTAAAGGGTGGAAAAGCATAAAGTGAAATGTAAGGGACAGCTATCTACTTGCTTCCTCTATCCCCAGGAGAGGGGCGTACTCCAGTCACATTCCTTGATCATATCCCTTGCTTTCTTTAGAGAGTTTCTGCCCGCAATCCAGAAATGGGGAGTAGGGGGGGAATATACCACTGGAAGGGGTGAGGAAGATTGTGTGATTGGATAATTCAATTCAAACTCTACCTGTACAACCAAGAAAGCGAAAAGAGAATCTTTAGGACCGTCCAGTGATTGCCGCTTTGTAATTCACGAGGGAGCAAGCACCAAGGGCAAAAGAAAATGCAGCTTAACGGAATGGAAACATTTATACCCGCATACAGACATAGAATACCAGGAAGCCAGAATACAGATCCAGCTTTCATATAAATTCTCTCATCTCCAGTTTTTCACCTGTCTAAATATACCAGAGGGAGGTTGGGAGCACAAATATATCTAATAATACCAGCTGTGTATAAAAAAATGCTTAGTTACAAATTAGTGCTTCACAGTCGTTCTGAACCGCACCGCAACTGCTTGATATTTTTACCCATCCTCATGTTATATGGAAAAAATGTGCAATATATATAGTCATTAAAATCTTCTGTTCTGCCTTAAGATCTGGAATACTATTTTTAATGCATAGCTGATGGCAATTCTATAAGGGCACAGCTGCTCAAAAAGATGGCTCAGCCTCCATATGCTGCCCCTGCAAATGCAATAGAGTAGTTCATAAATATGAAGAGCGAACATACCATTATTCATTGTCCCTGAAGAAAATGAAAGCCTGTGTTTTCCTTGCATTCATCCATTTTGCAGCATGGTTTAATTTAATTTTAATGCATGTGATATTTCCCTTAGTAAAGGCTTCTATATGATAAAACAATCAAGCACCAAATCAATATGCAATAAAATGCATAGAATTCATTGTATATTTGTTTACATCTCAATAAAAATCAAGATTTCATAAATACCTTTGAGAGCTGTAACCATCCTAGTGCATCCCATGTTTATAATTTCATTAAAAAAAATCTGAATATTTATTCTGTGTGAAATGGATGAAACAAAATACAGTCACTTACTTAATTAGTCTACAGGACAGGAATAAAAGCAGGTAGGATAAAAATTAAAGTCTATCCCTTCCAAATATATCATGTGTACAACAGGACACCTCGAAGTCAAAAGGTCATTATTTTCCAGAAAATTACATATTCTATGCAAAATCTGATAGTCTTTATTGATGGACAGTGTCATAAAGCCATCACTGTGTTTATAGACATTTAATTGAAGACAGCATAAAACGATAAACTAAGAAACATGCATGGTTGAGTCCTCCAATTCAAACCATAAATCATACTGATGTTCAGACAAGTCGCTCAGACACAAATTCTGATGATAGATGAACCATTTAACTTTGATTTTTGAAAGCAATGAGCTTGCTAGCAATACCTCACACTGACTAATACCACATATGGTCATATAAGAACTCATCAAAAATCCATTTTTCTCTTGTGTGGATGCTAAAATTATCTTCTAAATGATCATTATTAAAAGTATGCAGTGTGTAACATCTTTCTAATGTGCATAGCTGGATTCAAAGTCTGCTTGCTTCAGTAAGCAATGATTTTATCGTTATCTCTAATCTTTCAACGGAGGCTCTTAAAAATAAATAAAAAGATGAGGTAATCTGCAAAATTAATTTATAAAGAGCAATAGAGGAAGCTTAACTGATCAAATAAATGGAAAGGAACTTTGCTTCTCGGAGCTTCTTTATGCATGGTGCTTTATTCAATTAATAAAACACTACATAATCAGTCCTGTTTTAATTGATCCTGTGTGAAGCTTTTCTCGTCATGTATTACCTTTGCAATCAATATCTAAAAGGAGACATATATACCACATTTACCAATGGTTTCCTCATACTCAGTATTTTACACAAACTGTTATACATCTAAACATTGGGAAAGGGTCTGTTTGCAATTCATTAGTATTAGATATTCATTAGTATTAATCACAGTGTTATCATATCCTCCGAATATTTTACCAGTAGCTTTGATATGTATGACTTGTCTAAAACCCATTCCACACTTTTGGGATAAAGCCCAGGTTTACCATTGTATATATAAAGATGATGACACAAAGGGGGAATACACCGAATTATTTTTTTCTGCTGCTACCTTGCAGTGGTAAAATTTCAAAATGCAACTTGCTAAAACAAAACTTTGTCTATAGCAGAAACGAAATGATTCCACTTTCCAACCCGCTAAACATTTTTATTAAATTATTTTAAATCCATTAAGTTTTTACCTCAAGTTTTGATTCACAACAAGGACCCCGCCCTCTTGATCTCAGGAAAAATAAAAATCTCAAAGCAGAACTTAAAAGCATAGCCAATAAAATATTCACCAGGATTTTGTTTTGCACAGCCTTCTTTGCAAACTAACACTGCAGTCCTATACATGCTTATTTCCTGGGACTTATTTCCGAGTAGACCAGTATAGAATTGTCACATTAAGGGTCTAGTATCTTACAATCATTGAGCTCAGAGTAGATTTCAGCTGTCACTCACAGGAGAATCAAGCCTTGCCCTACCTCACCTTAAGTGTGCTTGATAGGCTGAAACAATATACCTTCCATATTATGTAATTAATTAGTTTGTATCAACAAAATCTGTGCATCGTTAATTTTCCCTCCTTGCTTGCTTTAAAAAGATGGTATGAAGTATATTTACACAACTATTCCATGCTAATGGGTGCTTCATTGAAGTTAAATAGAAACTTCCACTTTTCTGTGCTACTGTTGAATAACAAACTTTATTTTTACATGTGTATCTGATTCTCCCCACTTTTAGTCACAGTTTTGTTTTGTTTAAAAAATGAGGTGTCCTCGCCCCCCCCCCTTGTATTCTGGAGTTTCCAGGTGGTGGCTCTCTCCAGCTAGCCTGCCAAAGGATTCAAAGCTTTAGCATTATAATTCAGGGGGAAGTAGCATTTCTTTCTCCCCTAGGGAGTTGTTTAGCAGTGTAGCATAATGTCAGACTTTTGGTCTTGTTAGTAAGCAGAGTGCATACTTGCAGCAAGCCAGATAGTATTCAAGATTCATTAATATAACCTGATTTGCTGGGCTTACTAACAAAGCCCTCCTATTTCACCTCATTTTCTTCTTCCCAAAAGATATACATACAACATTTTGAGCATATCCCACCACCACCCCCGGAAAATCCCCTAGATTTAAGCTAATCAAATTTGAATAAATCTCAAACTTGGTGTGTGAGTATACCTTTAACAGTTGCTTTTCACTCCCAATTACACTGGAATAAATCTGAATTCATTTCGTTCAAGACCAAGTCATGCACATAACAAACGGTACCTGGCACCAGGATTTGGGCCTTAAGCAATACAATTGCAGAACAGTTACCATTCTTCTTCTCCTCTGTCATTTGTTTTTTGCAGGATGTTTTGCAAACCGATAATAACACAATCATTCCAATGATGTTCTAACACATCTCCTTACCTCAGTTCTTACCAAATCAAGTTCTGGAATGACAAGCTCAGCATGGACCCCCTCAACTTCCTTTTTGGTATCATCCGGCTGTAATAAATGAAAGAGCAGTGATATTTAGATGGATGAGTTGTATGCCAGGAAGAGAAAACTACCAAACAAGGACCTAAAGCGATCCGCTGTCTTCACATGCTTGATTTCATTCCTTAATTAGAGCCATTAATCAATAGGTATGAGATATGAGGCTTTAGGAGGGCTTGGTGACACGACACCTTGCCACCTGTCAAAATTACAGCTTTCTGTTCATGCACCATCCCTCAAATAGTTATTTTCTGCAAGCCTGGCTGCATCTCACAATCCATTATTTACTGTATAGTTCTATCTCACTGCAATGTCAAAAGATAACCCTCTGATGATAAGGAATGGTTTACATAGAATGGTTAAAACTCACAAACATACTTCCACTGATCCTACAGTTGTTAAAGCTTTAAAATACTATGCAATCATTTATTTGGGAATAGTAAGCCATGTTCCAGGTGAGGGGCGATACTTGACACACACACACACACACACACACACACACACACAATAGCTATCAATTCATTTTAAATGCTTTACATGAGATGCAGCCTAAGAGTTCATCAAAAGGGTCATTTAAGCAAAATAACAAATAATATAAAGTTGAAGCCATTGTCATCCCATATACAGCTGTATCATAATAAATTTCATGCACATTTTATACCAGAAACAAATTAATTGTGTACATGCATTAAGGTGCTGGCATAAATATTAACCCCTCTAATAGCAAACACAGGTGAGTGACTGCTTCCAGAAATGGAGCCCAAATGGTTCACTGAGAAGCAAAAGGAAGGGAGGTATTCGTATGCTCTGGAGAACACAGAGGTGTGACAAAGTACAAAAATAATAAACTAAACACACAATCCCTTACCCAATTCTCTCTTCTTCTTCTTTTCACAATCAAACATTATCTTCACATAACATAATAAACAGATGCAATTAAAATAGAAAATAAAACATTTTCATACCATTTGAAATCCATATTTTGGGATTCCTCAGATCCCTTGACTTCCTTCCATTCCTCCCCCCAGACCTTTTGTATTTTCTTATATTGTACATGTCTATAATCTTCTTATCTTTAAATATTTCCAATTTTAAACATTGTCCTTAATATTACAAGTGTTTTTTAAAGCCCCGCTATTGTATTAACTTCCTTACAATGCTTTTGTAAATATGCAATAAACACTTTCCATTCTATTTGTTGTCCTCTTGATTTCTTAGTCTTCCAATTAATTTAGCCATTTCAGCATATTCCATTAATTTAAGTTGCCAATCTTCTTTAGTTGGGACTCGTTCTTCTTTCCAATGTTGGGCTATCAATGACCGTGCGGGTGTTGTTGCATACATAAACAAACTTTTTTATTCTTTCGGTATATCCGTTCCAGTTATACTTATTAAGAAAACTTCCGATTTTTTAACAAAGGTTATTTTAAACATTTTTTTCAATTCATTATAGATCATTTCCCAAAAACTTTCTATGACCTTACATTGCCACCACATATGATAAAATGTATGGTACCTTTTGCCTCTTTACACTTCCCACACTTGTTATCTCTTTTTGTACATTTTTGATAGTTTAACACCATCTGTACATCATTTTCATATAATTCTCCTTAAATGCCGTACACCCCTTACCCAGTTCTCACACACATTCAGCCCAATGAGGACTCAGGATGCGGGATAGCCTTGAAATGCTGGTTGTCAGAAATGAAAAGTGGAAGAAAGGAGGTCAGGATGGAATGGCCTTCCTGGGGAGGAAAGGGTTGGCTGCTTGAAACCCAGAACAGGAAGATTCATATTAAGAAGTGCGATTACACTGCAATATTCTTTTGCTGGTTTCTCCCTTAATAAATTTAAATACTATGCTTTTGAATCAAAACTCAATAGGTTCAACTTTCAATGTGGAATTTTAAGAGACGATAAACTTCCCTCAAAACACCATGCCACTTGTCAAAAACCTGGAAAATTAACTGGTTTTGAATTAGCTGTATTGTTGTACTGTTGTAAAGCTGTACTGTTCCTTTACAATAAAAATGTTTCTATATAATGTTTTTTAATGGCTCGCCTCTATGTTTTCATGCAACTAGCAGAATTAGCAGTAGGACTGGACACATCAACCCTTATGGAAGACGTTTAAAGTCATGTGAAGGAGCAGGGCTGGCTCTAGGGGTAGGCTGGGTGGTGCGGGGCGCCGGGTCGGCAGGGGGGCGCTGCACGGCGAAGCCGCGTGGAAACCACGCTGCACGCTGCGCCCGCCCACCAGCCATGGGAAGAAACGGGGCGGGGGCGCCAGAGCGATCCGCACACCACGGTGCCAGGGTGCCCGACCCGCTTAAGACGGCCCTGTGAAGGAGGAGAACAAGAGGAGATGACTATACGGAAATCCACAAACACTCCATCCCAGACCTTCCAAGTGTCCCTATTTTCCAGGAACATCTCTGATTTAGAGAAGCCATCCCGGTTTCTGATTTGATTCCCAAATGTCCCACTTTTCCTTAGGATGTCCCTATTTTCATTGGAGAAATGTTGGAGGGTATTAATTTATCCAACCCCTGAGCCATCTGAAGGCAATCCTGTATAGGGAAGTTTTTTAAAAAATGTTTAATGTTTTATTATGTTTCCATATATGTTGGAAGCTGCCCAGAGTGGCTGTGGCAACCCTGTAAGATGTGTGGGGTATAAATAGTAAAATCAGCATTATAGAATGATCAGAGAAATATTGGTGGGTATGCTGTCCATATGTAAAGGTAAGGACATACCTGCATCAACATTGTGTCCTCACTTTGCTATTCGCATCATTTCAATTCATATTCTACTCTGACTTGGGGCAGAAGGCACCTAGAAGCTATACATGGTGCCCTTCAGATGTTCTTGGGCTACAGTACCCATCATACTTGGCACCTGACCATGCAGTCTGAAGTGGATAGGAGCTGGAGTCCATCTGGAGGGCACCAATTTGGGGAGGGCTACTTTAAAGGAACACAAAAAATAGGCTCTATATATTAAGATTGGGGTGTTTGTGTGATGGCTTAAAAATAATGACCAAAAAATTAACCATCAGCTCATTTTTCTCATCACTTGTTACCTCAACTTGCTGCAAAACACAAATTATTATATCCTATCCTTTTATGCAGTAATTTATAAACACATACTCAGGTTGTCTTTCTTAGATCACACCCACACCCAACTCTCATGGCCGAAATTTGAGTCCCCAAGGTCCACCACTACTGGAGGGCTGCAGGTTAAAGGCAAAGGTAAAGGGACCCCTGACCGTTAGGTTCCAGTCGCAGACGACTCTGGGGTTGCGGTGCTCATCTCGCTTTATTGGCCGAGGGAGCCAGCGTACAGCTTCCATGTAATGTGGCCAAGCATGACTAAGCCGCTTCTGGCGAACCAGAGCAGTGCACGGAAACGCCGTTTACCTTCCTGCCGGAGCGGTACCTATTTATCTACTTGCACTTTGGCGTGCTTTCGAACTGCTAGGTTGGCAGAAGCAGGGACCGAACAACAGGAGCTCACCCTGTCACGGGGATTCGAACCACCAACCTTCTGATCGGCAAGCCCTAGGCTCTGTGGTTTAGACCACAGTGCCACCCACTGCAGGTTAGCCATCCCTGATTTACAGAATAGAAATACTACTCATACTGTCAACATAGTGGATTTTTCACCAGCCTCATTCCACTACTGTTTCAAATATGGTCAGGAAAAATGACCACTTATGTACCAGATACTAAGGAAACATAGTCAAAGTGTGGGGAGGGAATCAGTCTTACAAACAGTTTATGGGATATTTACCATACTGGAGACCTAGGCTGCAATCTTATACACTCTTACCTCGGAGCAAGTCCCTTAAACTCAATGGGGCTCACTTCTGAGTAGACATTTATAGGACTGCGTTGGTAAAGGTTAAAAGGCTAGTGCACCATTACTTAAGTTAACCTTCTTGTCCCCACTCTGTATCTAACATAATTATGCTCAGTTTAATCACAAACTTAATTATACCTTACTTAGCCTTTGAATGTCACTAACTCCCTAGAGCTTGATAGAGCAAAGAAATATATACCATATCCACATATGCACAAATGCATTTCTGGCTGTTATACAAGTCAGAATTGTTTGTGTGTGTACTTTATATTTTGCTAAATAAAAGAAACAAAAGGATTGCCCATATAAAGTTAGGAAAAATGTTTAATGTGGGAGCTATTCTCAAGGAATGGAAACTTGCTACCTGTTGCCATCTTGAGAGTAAACAGTCTCCCTACCGTCAAATAGTCACAACAGAGTGGTGCAGGCTTTCAAACAAAAATAAGCAGTGAATCCAATGCAATTTTCACAACCTGTACAATATATAAAATTAGAATCTTTTGTACTGTAAATAAAAAGATGACGCTGGAAAGACAAGGGAGAATTAAAAAGGTATTTTTACACATTACAGGTGACAACATGTAATTGACTTGTTGCTCTGTTTTGTTCAGCTGCTATGGCTGTCATCAGTGACTTACAAAATTAATTAGCTCCTATTTGTGCCTCTTCTGAATGCTGTGGGAAAAGAATGAGTGTAAACACATCCACACTTGACAGTACGTGTCTAATATGAACATTGCCAAGGCTCTGGACATGTAGTAGATGTGCTCCCAATATGACAGAAGTATGATTAGCCTAAGAAACATTATATGCTCTCTCTTTTTTTGTACATTTAGAATTATGTCTCTCCCAAGTATGTCTCTCCCAAGTACATATGAACTTAAGAACAATGGTTGGGATTCAAATAACTGTATTGAAAGCAGATCAATTGAAATTAATGAACATGAGTAAGGGCACATACCCATTTCCATTTGTCCCATGATTTCAAGTCACGGGTTTCAGAGGGGACATTTTTGGGTCCTGCCACTTTCCTTTGGCATTAAGTATGTCTTAATTGTTTAAAAAATGTAAAACAAACACAGAAGTAAGTCCCATTGGGCCTACTCTCCCTTGTACAGTGGTACCTCGGTTTAAGTACACAATTGGTTCTGGAAGTCTGTACTTAACCTGAAGCGTACTTAACCTGCAGCGAACTTTCCCATTGAAAGCAATTGAAAGTGGATTAATCCGTTCCAGACAGGTCCATGGAGTACTTAAACTGAAAGTACTCAAACTGAAGCGTACTTAAACCGAGGTATGACTGTAATTGTATTTAACATTGCAGACCAAGTGGCAAATTCTTATATCAGCATGAGGAGCTAAAGCAGACATCCCCAACCTTTGGCCCTCCAGATGTTTTAGACTACAATTCCCATCATCCCCTGACCACTGGTCCTGTTAGCTAGGGATAATGGGAGTTGTAGGCCAAAACATCTGGAGGGCCACAGGTTGGGGGTGCCTGAGCTAAAGCAACTAATGCACACAAGAACTTTCATCCTTATATAGGGACTTCCCCAAATTTCACTTTGGCCAAAAGCTATTCTAGAGAGTCTCTTCCCTCCCCCCCCCAAAAAAACCCACCTTAAGGAGCAGCTTGGAAGCTTGGGCTGGGGAATGAAAGGGTAGTAGATGATGGAACTTGTAAAATGCAGTGCATTTGCAAAAGTCTCTTGAGGGACCCATACATTTCAAATGTCTCATTGTATTTCACCCCCCCCCCCTTTGTACTGTCTTCAGCTCTACTAGCATAGTGATCCAAAGCCCTGTTCTACTAGGCGGGAGGGGGCAGTTTGGATGAGGTGGAGCTAGCCCTCTGTCCAGCTGGGCTGGGCTCCACCAGCGTTTTGCCACACTGGGGCTGTAGATGTGGCAGTAGTTCCATAGGTCCCATTACAGCCTGGCCAGGGTTAAGATTGCTCCCTCAATCTTTTACTAGATTATCTAGCACTGGACAATATTGTATGTGTAAGTTTAGTATAAGATTGCTACTTTTTCTCATTTCACTCTCAACCGTTTCCAATGCCAAAGCACAAAATTTAGAAAGATTTCTGCTATAACCCAAGTCCAGATTCCTGGCTCTGAGAGTCAGAGGGTTAGAGTGGTTATATTTAGGGTTGCCATATTTTGAAGGTCAAAAAAGAGGCAATAATATCTACACTACGAGAAATTCTCGCAACCTCAGCAGCACCAGTAGGAAGGCCCATCTCTCATACCATCCATTGCACTAGCACATGCCCAAATACAGCAGAGATGTTCGAGTTTGCTTCGGCACATCCAGATCCATCCAGATTCTGCAGTCAGCCTGTAAGGAATACATCAGGATCAGATTGTTATGTACCTGTAACAACTTCTAGCATCACATTTCACTGGTATACATTATTTATGTTTATAGTCAGGCTTAAAACTCTCTCACATTCCAGCATTAAACTCTGAGAGGCTTATGCCACTCAAATATTTGTTTTTATTTTCATTAAATATTCAGGGAGGTGAAGCACTGCTTCTTTGGCATAATACAAAGTTTGACTATAATATATCATCTAGAAAATGTTTGTGCTCCACATTCCATTGGCGTTTTATGGACTTTGGACACAACCAAGGCCAGTCATGGTGCCATTCGATCCTAATCCTTCCGGATGAGGCCAGATGTTTCCAGAAGGGAGTCATCCTGCACAGGAAATCATATGTAGACACTAACTCCTTGAATGAGTGGAGGGAACTCTTTCACCAGCTGCAGAAGCCTCAATGTACCAATCAGAAAAAGATCCCATGCAGCTGAACTTTTCTATGAAGAATAAATCTGTAGAATATCAAGAGGGGGTCAATATGACTAAAGCTAAAATCTTCAAAATCCCTTATTCCAGAATTGTTGTACTGACATTGACTCAAAGTGGCCATTTCTTGGGTAGGAATGGGGGAGAAATTAGTTTAGCTTGCATTTTACAGTGGAACCTCGGTTTATGAACACCTCGGTTTACGAATTTTCAGTTTACGAACGCTGCGGACCCACCTGGAATGGATTAATTCACTTTCCATTACTTTCAATGGGAAAGTTCGCTTCAGTTTATGAACGCTTCAGTTTATGAATAGACTTCCAGAACCAATTACACCCATGCTTCGGGTTAAGTACGCTTCAGGTTGAGTACTCTGCGGACCCGCCTGGAACGGATTAATCCACTTTCCATTACTTTCAATGGGAAAGTTCGCTTCAGTTTATGAACGCTTCAGTTTAAGTACTCCGCGGACCGTCTGGAACAGATTAATCCACTTTCCATTACTTTCAATGGGAAAGTTCGCTTCAGTTTATGAACGCTTCAGTTTATGAATAGACTTCCAGAACCAATTGTGTACCACTGTAATGTGAACCTACCTAACTGCACTTCACAAATACACAAACCAAACTACAGCTGTCCTACAAAATTCTAACTTCTCTGAATTTTGCAATGCAAAAGTGTGTACAAATAAGTGCATATTGGGGTGCATTATACTATGCAAAAATGCAGTATATATATTATGTAAAAAGTGTACAAAAATTGTGTATATTAGGAGTACTGCACATGGATTTTTAATCTTTTTTTAAATGCACACTGACCGGAAAATGGAGTAAACTGAGTTTAAGTTTGGTATATAAAAAAAAGAGAAAACAAATCTGACAAATCAGCCCATCCCTATTATTGGATGCATATAAACTTATCCAATTGTTTGAATATATATTTTGATAACACACTTTCTCCTCCTCCTCTTTGCCTTTCACATCTGGATCATTATTGAGAAGCTTTATTTCCCTTTCTCTAGCCTCCTCTACTATATCACAGTTTGTTTTATGTCTTTCTCTACTGCATACAAATTCTGTGCTCCCTCAAGCTATTCAGAGAAGTAAGGATTGTACTATATTTAAGACAAATAGGGAGGGGGGGGCACATAGCATGATTTTCTCACATTTAAACATAAATAAAAGCAAGAGGGTTTTTTTTAAGGCTAAATGTACAGTATCATTTCTGAAATATCGTGGATGTTGCTTTTGATTTTTCTATGCTACAGTCTTTTGTCACTTCCACTTTGTGACTGAGCTGCATTAAAGCTTCAGGGCACTTCTTTTCAAGTTCTGTGAAATCAGATTTAAGAGTCACAAAGGCATCGTGCCAGTGGGATTCTTCTGCAGTAGGCACTTTTTGATTGTCCACCGAAGACTGCCCAGCCTGCTGAACAATCAACAGAAGGTCTTCCAGCTGAGTATTTAAATCAACACAAAAGTCATATGTGAGAAAAAGCAGTGATCTAATACAGTAGAAAGACGTTAAGCTTTCTATCAGTCTGCAGACCTCATCACATTTCGATAGATATTTACTTCTGCTACTCTACTAGACTTCCAATCATTTGTACGCTAGAACATTTCTTCATTCCAATGGGGACAAAAAGAAGCTTCCTTAATTGAAAATAATTGGGTGACAGTAGCCATTAAAAAAAACCACAACCCTTATGCAGCTTTTTACAGCATGGTTTTATAAAATCTTCCAGTGTGCAGCTCTATGCGTACCCACTCAGAAACAAACCAGGGGGCTTACACTCAAGTCCAGTGGTACCTCTGGTTAAGAACTTAATTCATTCTGGAGGTCTGTTCTTAACCTGAAACTGTTCTTAACCTGAGACACCACTTTAGCTAATGGGGCCTCCTGCTGCCGCCGCGCCGCCGGAGCACAATTTCTGTTCTCATCCTGAAGCAAAGTTCTTAACCCGAGGTACTATTTCTGGATTAGTAGAGTCTGCAACCTGAAGTGTCTGTAACCTGAAGCGTTTGTAACCTGAAGTGTTTGTAACCAGAGGTACCACTGTAAAAGGATTGTATTCTATACACACTAATCTGGGACTAAGCCCCACTGAACTTAACAGGACTGAGGGTGGTATGCAGCTAAGTTTTACTCAAAGTAGACCTACAAAAATTAATGAACCTTTCTAGCATAAATTTATAATGGCCAGACAAGAATAATGCATCTGATGGACTGGATTCTGGTCCACTAAATCTTATGCCGTAACTAATCAATGAAAAATATGTTGCCTTATCAGTCATGGGTACTTTTTAAATTGCTTAAAATATTTTTAATTCGGTAATTTAACTTCTTAATTGATTTACCCACACTAGGAAAAATTACAATCTTGCATTCTGGCAATATTTCATTTTAAGTTAAATTATTTTTCAAGAAGATTTAGCCTTGTTTCATGTGTCTTCTGCATTTGAAACAATCTTTTTTAAAGGGTACACAAAACTTCTGAATTTCCTTTCTTTAAATTTGGGAATGGTTGAATGAGTTTGAATATTTTATTCAATATATTTTTCAAATCCCTTTCTATTCAGCCACAAAGATACTATTCAGTGTCTGCAAAGGTCATTTACTATCAGGTTTATTGTATACACTAATTTTATATTGCATAATAAATCTTCAGCTGGCCTGATATGTGACAATGCTGAAGGTTCAATCAGAGGTTGGCTGTATCAATGTTTAATGTATCTCTCAATAATAATAAAAAATAGCACACGTTTTCAGTGAAAATAAATGTTCTTACTTTGTGCAATCTGCTTTTAAATGATTTTTATTGCAGATTCTTAAGTGTAGTCCCTAAGTTACTAGTTATCCCTTGCCTGTTCCTGTCACATTTTTTTATTCTGGCTGGTTGGCCTAATTTAAAAGCTGTCATAGCATAGTGACTAAAAGAATATGATAGAGTAAGTCTATACACATCTACTCAAAAGTAAGTCCCATTGATTGCAATGGATTATCCAGGTAAGCATGTACAGGACTACAACCTATTCTATCAATCTGGAAGTGCTCAGTCCAACTCTCACTGGTGTCATTAACTCACTGGGTAGCCTTAGGCAAGTATTCATATTCCTGAGTAAATCTACTAGCAGACAGATGACTCTGCCCACTACTTGTCTCAAATGATGGGGTATGTAGGTGTTTCGCAAGACAGACAGATGATCCAAACACCTACCTGACATAGTACATTGAGGGTAATTAGAATAATCAACTCAAACTTTAGCTGGTTAATCAGTGTTGTGTCTCTCCCAAAGCATTTTTTATATCACACGATGAACAGCATTGCCAAAGGGATCCAGTTATGTAGTTCTCCTTTTGTTGGCCATGCAGATCTCAGAGGCCACAGGATCTAGCCCATAGCCAAAGATTCATGGGACAATGAGTCTTTGGCTCTTAGTCTTCAGCTTTCACCAAACATTCACATCTCAGGTTCACATATTACCAAAGGACAACGGCCTTCAGAAATTTGACTCAGATTATTTGACTCAGATCTCCCTTGGTCAGCTCCATCCACTTGTCTTAGGAAAAGCCCTGTGGTTCTTTTGCCTGAGAGAGACAAGAATATGCAGCCTTTGGAAACAGCCCTCCCTTGCATAGCTCCACCCCAATTAGGCAATGGGAACCAATTTTAATTGTTCAAGCTGCAGTTAGAAGGCACATTTGTTTATTTTTATCATCTATTGCTCTGGAGGTGCCTTAAGAAGGTTCAGATGAATATACGTTGGTGACATGCATTTTAAAATATAATAATAATAATAATAAATAATAAATAATAATTTATTTATACCCCACCCATGTGGCTGGATTTTCCCAGCCAGTCTGGGCGGCTCCCAACAGAATATTAAAAGCACAATAAAATCTCAAACATTAAACAGGGCTGCCTTCAGATGTCTTCTAAAAGTCAGATAGTTTATTTCCTTGACATCCGATGGGAGGGTGTTCCACAGGGCAAGCGCCACTACTGAGAAGGCCCTCTGCCTGGTTCCCTGTAACCTCACTTCTCACAGTGAGGGAACTGGCAGAAGGCCCTCAGAGCTGGACCTCAGTGAATAAATGACTGATCAGAAAGCAGTTGATTAAAGCACTGCAATTATATAATTAATAACCCTCCCAATGCTTAGTGCATAGGTTAACTGATGGAGACCCACAGACTGACTAACCTGCTCATCAGCAGACACCTCCAACCAGCAATACCAAGTGATAAAACTGGATAAAAATTGGATTTTTAAAAAAGAGACAATATTGCAAGGAAAGTGCTGCCTCTGGTAACAAAAAATCAGATGTCCTAGTCCAGTCAGAACCACCACCTGGGATGAAGCACAAATTGTTTCAGGTGTTCCCATAATGGTTTGGTATCTGTCATGAGAAAAGCAGGTAATCCAGACACCCTTTTACAAGCCAGATAAGAAACAAGGCTCACCTATGATCGGAAGCATAATATCTAGAGTGAAAAAGATACAATGATGGATTTTGTGCAAGGAAAATATGAACCGGGGGGGGGGGGGGAGAGATATATCAATGCATTCCCTGTTTAGGGAAGTTTTTAATCTGTGATATTTTAATGTATTTTTATATTTGTTGGAAGCCGCCCAGAGTGGCCGGGAAAACCCTGCCAGATGGACGGGGTATAAATAATAATAAATAATAATAATAATTTTGAAAATGCTTGTATACTGCCAAAATACTCTAAGAAGCATCACTTAGGACAATGGTCCTTTAAAATACTTTAATGAAACAGCAGTAGTAATACCTAGTAAGTCATTATTTTTACAAATGGTTAAATCTTGCATAATTTACCTAAAATTCCACTGTTGATTCATACCATAGTTTTCAGTTTAAGGCCATTTGATTCAATAGTACATATATTATTTTCAGAGGCTGAGAGCTTAAAGGGGCTATAATAACATTAGAGACTATCATTTCACATTTCTTGCAACACATATAAGTTTATTTTGCTATTGTCCAGGAAATACTTGACAAATATTTAATAAGATAGTCCTTCATAGCCCTATATTTTTAAATTTGCCTGTAACATCAATGCTGAGATATTGTCTAATAAAGCCACATCTTTATATTTATCCAAATCACATTATATACAGCAGAATCTGAAAATATGTTGTAATGTATTCTAAAGCCAGAAAATTTATGCTATTGCAAACTTAGATGAGGAATAACAAACTCCATTTTCTCTTATTTTTTTGGTAGAAGTTAGAAAGAACTATCTTCCACTTAAACCTTACTGCTTTTATTCAAAGGTTTTAACAAGTAAAATGGTGCTTTAATTAGCACCGTACACTCTACTATTAATCCTATGGAATGACTGGTTTAAATTACCTTTTTTTACTATGTCATATTTTCAACAAAATAATATGCAACCAAGTATTCCAAGAGCGCTAGTGAGACTGAAAGTGACAGGATTTCTGCATTGCAAGTGGTTGGACTAGATGACCCTCAGGGTTATAGAACTCTACAAGTCTATGAAATAAGAGCAAGAAAAAGAACACACAGTGTAAAGCAGGCATCCCCAAACTGCGGCCCTCCAGATGTTTTGGCCTACAATTCCCATGATCCTTAGCTAACAGGACCAGTGGTCAGGGATGATGGGATTTGTAGTCCAAAACATCTGGAGGGCCGCAGTTTGGGGATGCCTGGTGTAAAGCATTCACATGCTATTTTAGATACTGACCAAATAATCCAATATAAACCATTTGAAGCCAAGAACTTCACAAACAAACTTTCCTAGGCCTCTACTTCTGTATAAACTTTACAAACACAAATTGTATCTGTGCATTGCTTCCAAGAAAATAATTCATTATTTTTCCATGGCTTACTTAAAAACAAAACAAAACTTAACATTGACTCTCTTTTTAGTAATGACTAGACTAGAAGACAAGGGTTAAACCACAGAGTCTAGGGCTTGCTGATCAGAAGGTCGGCTGTTCAAATCCCTGCAACGGGGTGAGCTCTCGTTGCTCGGTCCCAGCTCCTGCCCACCTAGCAGTTCGAAAGCACATCAAAGTGCAAGTAGATAAATAGGGACCGCTCCGGTGGGAAGGTAAACGGCGTTTCCGTGCGCTGCTCTGGTTTGCCAGAAGCAGCTTTGTCATGCTGGCCACATGACCTGGAAGCTGTCTGCGGACAAATGCCGGCTTCCTCAGCCTATAGAGCGAGATGAGCGCCGCAACCCCAGAGTCGGACACGACTGGACCTGATAGTCAGGGGCCCCTTTACCTTTACCTTAGACTAGAAGACAACTGCCTCTGCTGACAGACGTCACAATTTCTTCCTCATTCTCTAGCATATATGACCATTTATTTCAGAGCATAATTTATGGGTACACAAAGAAACTGCTCTCAGGATCACAACTCTCAGGTTCACAATTGCTACCCAAAGTTTCCCTCAGTTTGTTGGCTTGTATTTCATTATGTGTTCATGAATGGAAGGACACCTTCTGTACACGGACCAGGGGCAGACTTTGGTCTTTCAAATTTCAGTGACACACTGTGTGTGGCCAAAACTCGGCACCACACACCCGCTGCCTTTTGCCTTCCATTTTGCTCAATTCACTACATTGTGAGGCAGAACCAGTCTTGCTGCCCTAAATCCAAACTTCTGCTTGGATAGGACTGAAATCCAGGAGAGGATCCCCAGACACAATCATGTTCCTTCAAGGGGTCCCCAACCCTCTGGAGCAGATTTTCAGATGACACAAGGGGCTGCAGAAGGGAAAGGAAGTTGGTGGAAGCCACTTCCCTTCTTCCACTGAACTCCACTTGGGAGACCTTTCTATCAGTGGAAGCCTAATTAGGCTTCAAACCACTGTAGGCTCCACCTAACTATCTTAGGCGGTTTGTCTGTCATTGTTTGTTTGTTTAAACTATTTATTTCCTAGTGGTCTTTTTCAAATGAACATAGCATAATAGAGAAGCACAAGCGGCAGATCCCTTGTCTAGGACCCCATGATACCCCTCTAACATCTGAATAAGAGGATCACATGGTACGGTAAAAGCAGTGCTATTTTTCTAGAAAAACAGGTGCCATAACTCACCACGAATGCCTATCTTGTTCTCTTATAATGGCAATGCTGCCCACCTGAGAGGTTCCGGAACTGAGTTCTGGTGAGTTTCGGCTGGGGGGGGAGCCCTGGGCACAACACTTAAACACTGTGGAAGCAAACAGGAAGCATGTTTATTCAGAAGTAAGGCCCCCTGGGTTCAACTGGGTTCACTTCAGTGAATAGCACTGCTGTCTTAAATTACTGACATTACTCTAGATAGAGCCCCCTTCATCACCCCCGCCCCCCCCAACCCAGCCCTAATTCATAGAACTGGCTTTATGTTGATTCAGACTGGGTCCTTTTCTGAAGATACTTCTGTTGGTGGGCTTTCCACCCAAGATTATTCAGAAACACACATAAACACTTTTTTGTTTAAATGGAGAGCAATCAACTTTGAGGGAGAAAAGAGTCAGGGCGAAAGAAAGAAAAAACTGAAGGACAGTCCCCTCCTCCACTTAATGGGTAGGAAAGCAAACAACTTAAAAATGTTGTTGGGATGCAATCACTTCAAATAAAAGAATACAGGCGATACCTAGATGTGCTAATCTGAAAATTGGTGTCAATAGAGGCCTCACTCCTGGGGCTAAAATGGGTGAGGGGGTGTTTAGTTAGTTATTTTAGTTGGTTAAAGATATTTATTGGTTCACCCAACCCAACCGATTCCCAAAGCAATTTACAAGAAAAGTAAAATGCAAAGTTACACAATGAAATATCAATAGAGCAATACAAATATACAAAAAGTGTTCCTCCAAATTCACCTGAAACACAAAATATCTATCCCCACCCATTATTTTCACCAGGACCAAGATGAGGAAAGAAAACATAATGCCTCAGTTTCCTCACATACTGTGCTCCTGATGACAAAATGATGGGCATTTGCCACAATTTTTCTTTCCTTTTACTGACATGATTGTCAGTGACAACATTAGTACCATGTCTTTTGTTGCTGTTTAGTCGTTTAGTCGTGTCCGACTCTTCATGACCCCATGTCATTAGTACCATGTCTACTTGGGCCCTAAAATTCTTAAGAAGGCAAATTCCACAATCTGGCAATGTGGCAAACACATGAAGATGCAGGCTTCTGTACAGGTATTCCTATCCTGATGGGGAACTTTGTGAATGGGGTGCTATCTTGTGCCCATTTCTTGATCCAACAGGTGAGGCTGCTTTCAACAATATCATCCAGCAGCAGCAGCACCAGCAGCAATTCGTTGTTATAATGGGTCAAATCCCTGCCTTGTTTGTCCAAGGACTTTAGAACTAAGATGCAAAGCAGGCAGGTCAATGATATCTCACCTGTTAATCCTATATTTCCTACCTTGAAATGCAAATACAATAATCATACATACACACACATTCAGAAGTATTGGAAATTCAATAAAATGCTTGCATACAGCTGTTCCCAACTAATTCTATAGGTGCACTTGCTCTTTGGCATGGGTAGGCAAAACGAAGGCCCGGGGGCCGGATCTGGCCCAATCGCCTTCTAAATCCGGCCCACGGACGGTCTGGGAATCAGCATGTTTTTACGTGAGTAGAATGTGTCCTTTTATTTAAAATGCATCTCTGGGTTATTTGTGGGGCATAGGAATTCATTCATTTCCCCTCCCCATATAGTTCAGCCCCCCACAAGGTCTGAGGGACAGTGGACCGGCCCCCTGCTGAAAAAGGTTTGCTGAGTTCTTTGGAGTTCTTCTGATTTTGCACTGCTCTCATTTCCATTTTTTATTTTTTTGCCCATAATCTTTCATGATCACTTTTCTCTCAAGTTGCTTCAAGACCACTTTCAGCCAACATCGTATTGATCTTTGGGACACAAAAGAACATCCAAATAAAATAAATATATATCTCCTTACCGTGGCTTGAAAAGCCATGCATAGAAACCCTCATGCAGTCTCACAGCTGGCCTTTTACTCAGAAAATGAAAAGAACCAATTATGATTGTCCATGAGAGGAACAAAGTCTCCATTTTACTTTACTCAGAAAACTACTCGAAAAATGATGGGTCACTCTGACATATGAGGAAAGCAACCTGGGACAAATGTAAATGACCTAGCACCTCTACAAAACTGATGAATAATGGCAAGAATTGCAAAATACAGACTGGGGATAGATAGTCAAAAATGTACTTACCAAATGTTACTGCAATTCCCATCTATCCCAGCCAGCAAGGTCAGTGGTCAAGGATTACAAAAGCTATAGTCCAACAACATCTGGAGAGAACCACATTGGCAAGGCCTACTTTATATCTACACCTGATGGCCAATGGTTAGAGGTGGTGCTAGTTGTAGAATCATAGAACTATAGAGTTGAAAGGGTCCCCGGGGGTCATGTAGTCCAACCCACAGCAAAATTCAGGAATCACAACAAGCGCATCCATGACAGATAGCCATCCAACCGCTCTTGGGAATCTGTCCCACTGTTGAACTCTGCAACATTTAAATTTTTATTTATTTGTTTGTCTACTGTATTTCTTTACTGCCATTTCATAAAATAGCAGGGCAGTAATGCTGCCAAAAACATAAAAAAATAATTTAAAAATAATTTAATTTAAAAATTACAGAAAACGTCAGTGACTGGCTAATCAAAACACCAAAATGTCAGCACAAAACATATTTGTTTACAGACGTTTCTTTGTTTATATTTATTTTTTAAGTGCCACAGGTCAGCCACTGCTACATTTATGACAAGACTCTGAATACCAATTGGTTGTGAAAAAAAGCAGGCAAAGGCTGTGGCCCTCATGGCCTGCTTAGATCCAGAACAAAGTTTTAAAATGGTTTCCCACTTGTTATTCTCATCTATTAATATTTAATCCATTGTAATAGTGTTAAATAGAGTGTTAAATTACTTTTGCTGTTTGCATTTCTGTGTTGGGTACTGCACTCCTCAATTTCCTCCAATTGACATTTGCTAGCAGTCTTCTAAATTATATTTTAGAATAATATTTCAGCTGGGAAAAGGCAGATCCTGGCACATGTTTGGGCATATCCTATTCCTCGCCTAACACTGTAGCATTAAGGGAATTGTTTTGATTTTCTCCCTTTTCAATGCTAGATTTTTCCAGCAATTGGGTTTCCTTGACCTCAAATGTAGTTTTAACTGACTGTTGCAGCCACGTGCCAAAGGCACATAGGCTGCATGCACATGCTCAACTATACCCTTACACATGATTGGCCACTTTTCATTTTGTACATGTAGCCAGCCCTCTACCACCTAAGATTTAGTTAATCAGGAGTTCACCAGAACACACACACAAGCATGGATGACAGCCAGCAATTACAGTTCAAGTATCTATTCCTTGTTAGAGTTCAAGACTTTCATAACTTTAATTTTAAAAATTTTACTGATGGCTATCGAACAAAGGCCGTCAGCCTTTGGGGGTCACTGGGCATATCTGGAAGGTTGAAAAAGTGCTGTGGGCACCAGTCACAAAATGGTTGCCATGGCAAAACGATTGCCACATGTCAGACAGCAGAAAAAGAGACAGGAGCACAAAATGGTGTGGAAATGCATGCCCCAACAACTAGGAAACAGACCAACCTTCCAAGGTATCACCTCACTTAGGAGGAAGTCGCCTTTGAACCTGCCCCCTCTCTTCCCAGGGGGTGTGACTGCCATTAGTTCTGCTCCTGAGAAGGAATGGTTTTATTCTCCTGCATACCGTAGTTAAATAATATAAAACCATCTGGATATCCAGCCACTATTGTGAAAACACACGTGAGAACAGAATGACAGAATGACAAGGTAAACGATTGCAGATGAACCAGCTTGAGATGTTTGCTCCCTACAACCAAGATAGATAGAAAGACAAAGTAATTCTGTGTATGCCAAATTTTGCTGTATACTCTTGCTTCTCTTCCAGGCTTCATAAAGATGACCACAAGAAATACTGTAATCATATCCCCAGAGTGTGATATGCCTTTATTGTGTTATAGTTAAGGTTATGTAGTGCCCCAGTTTAGAATATCCCAGATTTTACTACATCTTTACTACATCATTTATCAGAGAAATGGACATATCAGAAGTAGGTCTAGGACAAGTGGAATTTGAATAGACTAAGAATTTGACTACAAAGAAACATCTACTGCACCTTGGAACGTGCTGAAACAATGTTTATGGAAGCAACACCTTGGGATTTTTGCATTTTATACCCATGTTATTTTATTTTCTTGATCAGCCAAAAAAACCCAGTCTTTATTTGTAAAATAAAGATCTCCAGCATATTTTATCTCCTTATTACTCACAAATATGTCATAGCAGTGTTTTCCCTGCCATTGCAAGTACCTTCTGTTGAACTAACTGCACAGCTGGTAAATACTGTTACGCACTTCCCACTTTCTGATCCTGCACAACTTTCTTTGTATGAGAGAGAACTGAAGCCCAATGGTTCTTTTTTTTTGGTAATATTTGATTATTTGCAAATATGAAAGCACTATATAGTGGAAGCAAATGCACTCTTCTTAGCAGACAGCATAACTTACTAACCCTGAAGAAGTTCCCCAGAGAGGAAAACTGCACTCCAGTTTTCACTAAACTCTTTGCTCTCTTCCAACCCCCCCACTCAGTCATTCTCTCTAAATTCAAACTGTCTCCAAAGTGCTACTCTGCTGCCTGCTGCTAGCTGGAGGTTGTGACCTTTGCAGATGCAATACAATTGCAAATATTGCAATACAAAAAGTGGAAAGACATTTTCATTGCTTAGGAAATCATCTCCTGTCATTTGCACCCTTTGATGAAATTTCAGCTGATCATTCTGGGCTATGAGCAAGCCACCAACCTTTAAGAGAACAAGCAACCAGGATCCATAACCATGCCAACCCTTCTGGCAACTACTCTGTGAATGCCAACGTTCACAGCCAATACTTATTTGGCATGAGCCAAGTTATAGGCTTGCTATATTGCTACAGTGGTACCTCTGGTTATGTACTTAATTCGTTCCGGAGGTCCGTTCTTAACCTGAAACCGTTCTTAACCTGAAGCATCACTTTAGCTAATGGGGCCTCCTGCTGCCACCACACCGCCACCACACAGTTTCTGTTCTCATCCTGAGGTAAAGTTCTTAACCCAAGGTACTACTTCCGGGTTAGCGGAGTCTGTAACCCAAAGTGTTTGTAACCTGAAGCGTTTGTAACCCGAGGTACCACTATATCTCCTTATGCTTGAAGTATGTGGATTCATACTTCTGTATGAGAAGCACCTTCCATGATAACTACTGCTAAATGCACTTGTCTAGGGTTATTCGTAGGCTAAGAAATCTTCAGCATTGAAATCCAGCTGGTTCTAAACATATTTTCAACAGTACTGGTAGGATACTGAACATAAGAATCTTAAGCCCGGGTGCAGCAACACCTGTGCAGCAGCCATGATAAGAAGGCATGCAGTTTAGTGTCTGATGCAGTGAAAACTAAGAGGCCAGTAGAATAGAAACGTTTTAAGCTTTAATGTTCCATTCTGTTATTGCATAAAGCAATCAGGCATCATTAAATTGCAAGGCCTTAAACAGAAGACAGACAGCCAAGCCAAGAAGTGTGATAGATTAATGTGTTCGTCTGGAAATCAAGCTTCGCCCATTTGGTGGAGAGGTAGTGGCTCGGTTCACAGCAAACTTTGGTGAATTACTTTTTTAATGTACATATATTTAACAATGCAGAATGCAGATACTGGCAGGGTTGGGACCCATGCCCAATCTACTGCAAAGAGTTCCAAGGTGATATTGTTACCACATTTGCTCGAACACACAAATCTATACACATCTACAACTAAGTATCATGTTCAGGGGAAAGAGCTGTTCTGAAACATGAATTACTGAAAGGAAATTCAACTCAAATGTGCTAAGGAAAATTATTTCTCAGTGCACCTATGGTTCTGTTCTGTCAGAGGACAGGCTGGTAGATCCGTCCCAGACACTAGAATGTTTTCCAAATTATACAAAGAGCAGTTTAACTTCAGAAGGTAGTGGAATGCCCCTGTAAGGGGACTCCAGACAGAAACAGTGACAATATCACAGCTTTTCCACAAATGGGGTATTATGGCAATGTAATGGTTAACCATTGAAGGCTGTCCCAGATACAATAGAGAAAAAAAGTTATGAAAAGTAAGACTGCTAGACATGGAGGCAGCATGGTGGATTGTTTCGGCTTCTGGATGAGAAGCAGAAGAGGCAGATTGCAGTAGGAATTGAAAGCTTATGCTACTTGCAAAACGCAGCAAGGGAATCTTTAGTATCCAGGAAAAAGAGAAGAAGTTTCCCCTCACAATGAGGCTTTACTAGGAGGAATCCATTGCAAGTGGAAGTGGAGAAAAAGAGCACTCAAAGCCAGAACTCTCAGAGCAGTCAGGTTGAGTTTATCCTTATCTGCTGGAATCACATGGAGTTCAGAGGTCCAAGACCTGCGACTTCCAAAAGCTAATCAGTCAGAGTGTCTGTCAATAAGGCTGCTTCTGAAATCACACCACTGGTGTGACTTTGTAGGGTCTTTCCAGGAATCGCACTGGAAATTCTAATTATTGTCTTAAAAACAAAAGTTGTAGAAGCATAGAGTGGTCCTGAAAAGAAGGTGGTTTCCAATTGCACCAAAGATTACCCTTATTCGTTCTCTACAAGAGGCTTTTGGTAGAGTTTAAAGTTCTTCTTATGTAGGGCGTTCAAAAGCTCAAGGTTTACTATATCAAACCAATAGCTAATATAGTATGATATGATTAGATTAGGACACTAACCTAATTCATGAATTTCCTGGAAGGTGTAAATAAAATGTTTATGCAAAGTATATTACAAAACATTTCCTGGATTTTACCTCTAATGCTGCCTGCTCACAAAAACAGTTAATTAAATTTTAATCCCCAGCATTATTTCTACCACATGATCAAACATTCCTACTGATGAAGCTATTAGTCCAAGATCATACAACAACCAATTATTCTGTAGGTGGTGATCCTGAACACCGTTGGACTGCATAAATCTCATCAAAGTAAAGACTGAAGTGGCAAGACGGCATAAGAGATAGCAGCCTTACATTGCAACAACCATGTGCAAATTAATCAGAATTTAAAACAAAGCAAAATCAAAATGAACTGTGGGTCCATTGTGTTGAACTTATGTGACAAAAAAACCCACAAAAACCCACAACACATATGAACATGGCAGCTCAAAATGTATTGCTATTTTTTTTTTCAGGGAGTCACTGAGCATATAAGCAAAGTTTTTCTTTCACCAGAGTCACAGTCAATAGTAGAACTAATTGAAAACCTATAAATTTAGTACAGAGCAGCATGTAGTCTCTATCTTACTCTGCCTATACATCAATAGGTCATTCTCAGTTAATTAAGTGAAGGCGTAATCAGCTTAATTTATGTAGTCCAGGGCAGTTAATGATATCTTAGTACAGTACCTGACGTTTGGCCTGCCCATATAACTTGCAGGATGTTCCCAGTCCATTCTGCTGCTCTTCGACTTTAGCTCCTAATTTTTCACACACAGCTTCTTGTCGGGCTGTTCATTCTGAAACCAGTAAATCAAATGCTGCCAAAGCTGAAGGTAAAAGGAAGCCTAATTAAATTAAAAATCTACAATAATGATCTCACATTTCATTCTTTTTATGCATATTCCTTAAAACAAAATAATATCCTGCAATGGCCACAACATATACCGGTAACTAACAGCATTGCAGGCATTTAGCATGGCATGCCGAAGAAGTCTAGGACAAATGTTGAAATGAGGTTGGGAAGTCCAACAGTTTTCAGCGATCACATCCTGAAAGGTGGCTGCAAAAACACAGGTCAGAATGATGTAGAATATTCTTGTTAGTGTAGTTTAATCCCAGCAGTTTAAAATGAGTGACCTGGATAAGAGGAACATCCTTTTTCCGTTGCAGCAGAAAACTCTTCCTTCTTGCTGTCTCCATAGCTTGTCTTCGCTTCTCTGAAGCTGCAAGTTTACACACAAAGACAAACCACAATGTCAACCAATTGGACCTCACTTAAGGAACCGAGGAGATCGATTCGCAAAGCAAAGGATGAACAGGACCCCATTTCTGAAGTACGTTGCTCAAACTGCTCTTTCATTAAAAGATGCTCTCTCTTATTGATTTTGGCTTAAGTAATGAGAAAGCTTATCCAAAAATCTTTAGCATTTGGGCTCAAGTTAAGGAAATCAATACAGTCATTTCCCATTTGAACTGCATATGTGAGTTTTATGTACGAGAGATGAGACAAAGCCCAAATCGGATAAATCGATAGCATTGTCAATAGAACATGAAGCTGACAAATGGCGTTTTTAAGCAATTAAAGTGAGCTGTAAACATACAGAGGTTAATCAATTACAATGTTTGGCTATTAACAGTTTTTAATTCCTATAAATATTATATACCATAGTGAATCCTGGTAAATAGTGTAAGAAAGCTTTACACTTCAACTCAACAGATCATTGAAAAAGAGTAGCGAGGGCAGGTCTTAACTGCATTTAATTTATCCTATATTTTCTCAAAGGGGGAATTATGTGTTCTTTTTAATGTAAATATAAAGTTCAAACATTACAAAAGAGCAAAATTCAGGACATCATCACACAAAGAAAGCATATGCAGAATGAAAGATTGTTACTTGACAAGGCCTTAACTCACAATTCCCCAAGCTTCAGTCCCACCAACATAGTAATTAGTCCCATTGATGTGAACTCCTTCAGGATAGCAGCCTAATGCAGCTATTCCAATCATATCAACAGAAGTGAAAGGAATGGGATCCTGTGTTAGTTGTCACTGCCCACCTCTCCACTGGCAGGAAGCCAAACTTTGGAGAGGGTACACCCCTCTCCAGTTGAATTTGTACTAAAGCCAAAAAAGAATCAACTTAACAGAACAGGAAGAAAGAGGAACATAGCTTGTTAGGAGAAACAAGCTAGTCCCAAGAAGCCCTAATGTCCCTTGTATAGGGCCCATGCATAGAAGAGAAGAAAACCCTGGTATGAACTGAAGAGTAAGAGAAGGAAGAACATGAAGAGATGCCCCTGAACATTGGTGGGGGGTGCCCCAAGCCCCTGGATGACCCACAGCTTTCTTGTGTCCGATAACCTCCCCAAAAAGAGCTTGGATGAATTGTCTTTCCCTTCATCTGGGGAAAGTTCATCTTCTTCAATGTCTGATCAGATGGAGTGGGTGGATGTAGGCCTGGAGGTTGAGGGTGTGTGTGAAAGCATGAGGTGCCCTCAGAGCTGGCAACCCTTGGAGAGGAGAAGGTCCTAGCTTCCATGGGGGGCCCTCTGTCAGAACCCCTTTCTTTGCTGCTCAGCACCCTGTACCTTTTGTTCTGAGGGAATGAGGAGCCACTGGGTGGTGATGAGGAGGAGGCATGGAGGGGGAAGGAGAGGACCATGGCACAAAGCAGATAAGAGCACCCCCAGCCACATTTGTTTTATTTGGGCCACAAAGTGTATCACCAACCCACACACACTATCTTCTCTGAATTAATTCAAAAGTTACTCGTTGTTGTTGGGTTGATTGACACTTAACAGAGATTGATGGACCAGAATCCTTTTTGTAAGGCTCTACGCCTGCCCAATGTGCCTTTATTGCCTTTTTGTTGTCTTCTTTCATCTACCTTGCCTCCTAAACTTTAGTAAGGTTCAGTATTATTATTTTTCCTGACTTAAGGAACTTTACTATGACTTAGAAAACTTTTGGTCTGTGTTAAATTGTCTGAATTTGTGTCAATTCTCACCTGAAAAGGCAATATTGGCAGTTTATGTGGTTTGTTTTAGCTCAATCATCCTACGCAAGCATGCAACCACTTAAGTAGCAGAAGTAATTACACTGCCAAAAGGAATTGTACTGAACAAAATCCCGACACGATTATTTAGTAATTTGCATGATGTATACGGCTGCAGCAGCCAGGTGCTATTTACAATTTCAAAATATTAATTTGATAAACAATCCACAGAGGATTGTGTCAAGATTTTTTAAAAGCACAGCTGCCACCAAAAATATGATGATCGTGAATTGCAGAATTGAATAATACGATCCCAAAGTCACTACAGTATCTTTAAACTCAATACTAGATATTTTCAGTAAAAACAAAACTAACACAGAGAGAAGGATATCTGTAGCCAAGATAGTCATGCAGCCACACAAAGTCTTTGGCTGACTAGAAACATATTTGCTATAAATCAGTGTTAGGTTTGCAGGTGTCAAGGCTCAGGAGATAAGGCTAACACTAGAAAAGGGGTGGGAAACGCGGCCTTCCAGATGTTGTTAGACTACAAATCTCACCTACCTGATCACTGGCTATTCTGGCTGGGGCTGATGGGAGCTGAGGGTCTAGCATCTAGAGAGGGCCACTTTCTTTAACTGCAACTGGGGACATCAGGAAGAACCTTCTGGTGGTAAGAGCTGTTTGATAGTGGAACAGACTCCTTTGGAAAGTGTGTGCGCTCCTTCCTTGGAAGTTTTTAAGCAGAGGTTGGATGGTCATCTGACATGGATGCTTTAGCTGAGAGTTCTGCATTGCAGGGGACTGGATGACCCTGAGGGTCCCTTTCAAGTTTACATTTCTATGATTCTATGGTCTTTTGTGGTAATGTCAACAGTTGAGGTTGGTGGTGTTAAGGTTCTCGAGGCAATGGTGGCATAGCAGATTGGTGGTCCAAAAGGTTGCTTCATTGCTGGTGGCTACACTGCAAACCAGTTCAAGCAAGAAATGCTTTTCCATCTGTTTCTAGGCTGCAAGCATCTCCCAAAATGGTTTGCTAACTCCACTAAAGAACACTTTGTCCCATGGCCTTGTATTCAAGTGATACTATGGCTACCATAGGCAAAAATGAATTCCATGCAAGCAAGTTAGCAGGCTGGTGGAGTGACAGAGCACTCTGCTTCTGCCATCAGCCCTATGGAGGATTCTTGGCAGGACTGGTTGGAGAGGGAGGGTGGATGGGATGAGAGTATTTAGCTTAATGCATGAGAGGGATCAAGTAGTCCATCAGGAGACATCTCTTCTCCACCAATGCCAGACAACCCAGAAGATGAAAGCCAGCTGAATCAACCTCTCATCCTGCCTTCCACTAGTGTGATCTCCCTGACAACTTGTCAGGCACCTGAGCCTGGATCAGACACTGAGCTTCCTGGGCAGATGCTGCATGTGTCAGATGCACCAATGCAAACAGACCCACCTACTCAAAAGAGTGATTGTTTGCTTGCCCAGTTGCATTGTTTGGGATCTGAAACACACAAATGACTGTGCCCACCTCGCTCTTCAAAAGGAGGGGAAAGGGTGCATGTGTCAGGTATTGAGGCAATGTCTTAGCTTACCACTTTGCTTTGCACTCTTGAACCATGTAATCCAGTGGTGTCCAAACTTTTTTCAAAGTGGGCCAGATTTGGGCAGGCCACAGGCCTGGGCAGGCCGGGTCTTCCTGTTATATACCTGCTGGGATTGACAAGGCATCTGACCCTCACCTGAATCTCATAGCTCTCCTGACGAGTGCTTTGGTCTGCTCACCAGATACCAGGCACTCTACTATTCAAATTACGCCCCTTCTCAATTAAGTAATCAATTTTAATCTAAAGTTTAAATTCTCAAAACTTTCTTATTTGTTAATTCGAGCAAGTAAACTACTGCTCTCACTTCATTACAAACAGTATTTCTACCTACAACACACTTGAACAAACCTGCTCCTCTTCCTTT
Organism: Zootoca vivipara; assembly: GCF_963506605.1. NCBI lineage: Eukaryota > Metazoa > Chordata > Lepidosauria > Squamata > Lacertidae > Zootoca > Zootoca vivipara. Next base: position 30,079,921 of record NC_083283.1, read on the forward strand.
CACAGATATTTTGTTGACATTTGCAACTGTAGCTGCCTCTCATTAGTTATCATTTAACTCTTGGGGGAAATAATTAGCATCACACGTCATGTGCATGGAAGTTGCCAAACCAATTAACCAACTAGAAGGATTGCTGTTAATAGCACCAGTTTTCCTATAACTTGATATTGCTGGATAGTTTTGATGAACTGCAAAAGCATTTTTAGTTAGCTTTCTGTTGCCACCCTGGAACTTTTCTTTATTAGTGCCACTTTGTTTTGTATGATTCCTTGCAAATGAAGGAAAACAAGTTTTCTGCTTGTATATGTTGATAATATAATTTTGGTTACTGAGGACAAACAAGATTGTACAAAAACAAGATTGGGTACAGGCCTGGCAAGGACATAGGCACCCTGACTGTGACAAAGGTGACCTGTGTGCAACAGCTGTTGGGAACTTCAAGGTCCCTGCTCTCCCTTCTTATGGTCTTTGTACTGGACCTTGAGACTCCAATAGAGAGCATTCCATGTCAAGAAGGAGGGCAAGTGGGCACCCTATCAAATGACAGGGCAGGAGCTACACAGAGCAGGGCCTTTTCACTCGTGGTGCCCATAGTATGCCTCGCTCTTCCCAGACCTGCTCTCTTTTGGCCTGTATTTTGGAGCTTTATAATTTAGGAAGTCTTTGGAAGAACTGGTTGACAAGTCTTATCAGTTGCTGATGTATGAGTGGATTTTATGTGCTGCTATTTTGGGCTTCTGGTGCACCAGGGTTTACACCAGCATAATAGAGTTGGCCAGGATGCCAGAAGGGATACAATTTATGAGCTTTCTCCATTATCTGCACCACAGAGGGTGTTCTGTTAACAGTGCAAAGGCTGAGTTGAAGCATTCCTTGCTGGTTATCTGCTTTCAGCAATAGGGGTCGCTGTTTGGTAGTACCCAATAGGTTAGCTGTTAGATCCTAGAGCTCCCTATTGGTGGCTCTTAGGTAATTCATAAAACACAGAGTCCATTCATAAAACACAGTGTTCATTCATAAAGCAGTAACATAAATCTCCATCGCTACATATTGGGTGTATGTTTCAACGGTTGAACGTACAGGTTTATGGCCATGCTGTAGTGTAGTGTATCAATACCCTTGATTTAGTTTGTGCTCCAGGTTATGAAGGAGACAGTCTAAAAAAGAGGAGGAGTGGTGGTTCAAGTAATACTATTGTCAGGGTCAGATCATTTCCGGTGAGGTTTGGTCTCACAGTGGCAACTCCTATCCCCATGGGGGTGGAGAAACTATTCAGGTACTCCACCCATAGAGACTTGTGGTTTCTTGCTGAATTCATGAATGCTCTAGGGCAGGCATCCCCAAACTGCGGCCCTCCAGATATTTTGGCCGACAACTCCCATGATCCCTAGCTAACAGGACCAGTGGTCAGGGAAGATGGGAGTTGTAATCCAAAACATCTGGAGGGCCAAAGTTTGGGGATGCCTGCTCTAGGGTATATTCCAGTGAATCTATCTAGGCCTAGTCTCTCTGTTGAATGACAAATTACAGTAGACTATTGACACAATGTTTTCTAAGTGCCCTCTCCAGCCTTAATGGGTTTGCTCTTCTCCTTGATAACTCTGGGCAACTGTGAATGATGAAACAGGCTGGATGGCTAGGGGCAGCTTCACAAAAGTGAAGCGTGCTGTCACACTCAAGTCCTCCAAGTGGGATTCCCATTGGCTGGAAGATAGACCATATAGGCCTTTGGCCTGGTCAAGAAAAGCTCCCTGGTGTGCTTATGATGTCAAGCAGCAGTCACAAAAGTTGTTCTCTAAATGCACTGTATTTTGCAATTTAAATATTAGACATTTCCAGGAAAAGAAATCTGAAGCTTGCTCTGAACTTTGCCTGCCTCTTTACCCCAACCTGAAACAGCACTTCTGTACACATATTCCACTCCTGTGCATGATGATCACTGGACCAAGTCTTCTTTTGATGCATTACATATATACCATACTTGCTTTTGCAACTGCTTGGTGTTTATACTGGTTACTGTTTTAAAGTATCAGTATGCCCTGGTCTGCATGTAACACTTAAGACAAACCATGGTTAGCCAAGGACAAGAGCGCATGTGCGCCTCACTCCTCCTCCAGTCTTGCTTTTGCCACACTACTCAGAGCCTTAGTATGGCTTATGCTTACATCTGAACCTAGGCTCATGGTTTGTCTGAACCCAGACAATACATGAGCTGTAGCCATCTGGCATCTAAATACATATTGTTTATACAGGGGACGCTCGGGTTGCGAACGTGATCCATGCGGGAGGCACGTTCGCAACCCGCAGCGTTCGCAACCCAAAGCGCCACATCTGCTCACACGTGGGTTGCGATTTGGCGCTTCTGCGCATCTGCAAAGTGCGATTTAGTGCTTCTGTGCATGCGCGAGTGCCGAAACCTGGAAGTAACCCATTCCGGTACTTCTGGGTTCAGCATGGTGCGCAACCCAAAAACACGCAACCTGAAGCATCTGTAACCCAAGGTATGACTGTATTTCACATTTTTGCAAGTTCATGCACAGCTTTAAATGCACAGAGTTTGCCACAAAATTAGATTAGCTGTTTCAGCATTGCAATGTAGGAATACAGTACAGTATTATAAAATTATTACTGAAATCAATAACGCTTTCATTTCCATGGCTAATCTTATGGTAGGATGTTGTTTATAAAGATATTAAACAAATGGATTATTCACATTCTGCAATATTTTCCAGAAACAAAAGACCTTTTATAATTATCGCATAGAATTGGAGTAATAAATGAATGTAATTTTTATTAACAGAAGTTAATTTACATAAAACAAATGCTCATTGAATTATAGAGTATGATAATATCTACATGCCTAGTTGTGTTTGTCATATTTTCTGCCTTTTGGCAACATCAGAATTATAACAGCCTGATTTATGCACTAAATTTAATGCATAATATGACAACATACCGATATGTATGCCTTATAATGTATAATTTAAACACGATTGCTATATATTTCAACCATATTTTTGTGGCTTAACAATGTTCTCTCGTCTAGATTTTTGTGTGTGTGTGAAATGCAGGTTGCCCAATATGAATGTCGGTTTGAATTAATGAATGTTTTCATAAAAAATACTCCCAACTATGAATGTTTTAAAAACCTTGTCATAACATTCACCAAATTTACACATGACAGCTAGCATGTGTTACTGCATTTTCACCTTAAATATTTGATGACTTCCTCTTTAAATCCAAGATTCATAACCCAAAGGGCTTCATTTTCTTACAGCATATGAAATTCAAGAGACATTTATTAGTATAGTCTTCATTTTCTGCATCAACAAAATGTTTTTCAGAGACACATTAGATAAACTCTCCAGTTTCTTCTGAACTATTTTATTCAAACATTTTAATTTATCTGGTGTTTCCCCACCCACCACCCACCCCCTGCCCTTTGGCAATATCTGTACAGAAATGATTGCCAACGATCCCTTCATCCCAGATACAATGGAAAGAAGTCTTATAATGTACCATGAAGGGCAAGAAGAAAATCTCAGAAGGCTCTTCATTTTCAATTGCACACACACACACACACCTTTAAGTGTCTATAAATTGTTTCTTACGATTAGCATAAAACAGATCCCAAGAAACCACGTCATAAGCAATATGGTTAATAAAGAAATCTATCAAATAGAGGGTTTCTCTCTGAAGTTGCTTGTTACAAATACCGCTAATATAAATGGAGTGCATATACTCTATTTACAGCTGCCCAGACCTTGAAAATGCAGACTTGTGATTTCCCCTACTTCCCCCAAAATGGTTAAATGTTGCGAGTTATTTAAAAAGGAAGCCAACAAACCATTGTTGGAGCAATATATTACTATGTTAGAACTGAAGGTTGTCCACTGATGGGTCAACTCTCACTTGACCTTGTTTGCACAGAAAGGTAAGCTCACCATGGTAACCTTGGTCTTGTGGCTTTCTATACAGTAAATCATTTCAGCTCTCCTTGTGTAATTCTTTTATTGGCTGTGCAATTGAAATGTCATGCTTCACGAACAGAGAAGCTAGTAATTTCTTACGGATGATTAAACCACCTCTATAATGTACGAGCATGGATGGAACTGTATGTAACAGTCTTAAGCATGAACTTCATTAGGGGGAAGAAACACTTACATTTCTTCAGATGCTCTAACACATGATGATGTGGGACCACATACTAGCTTAAGACAGGCATGTTCAAAACACACCCAGGCACATACTTTTACAGGGATTTCACTGACAGGGGCCTGTCTCTCAGAAACAAATAAGCAGGCAGCTGATTTAGCCCCCCCCCCTTCTCAAAATCCTGTTAGACATGCAAGTGCAAAAAAATGCCAGAGGAGGCCCACAGCAGGAACTTACATTATATTAGGAGCAAGAGTCACAATTTGGTGGAAAGCAATCGGCAAAGAGTTGATTGTGCTACCATCTCATTTTATAACCAGTAATAAAATTGTCATGGAACAGAACAAATCCATTGAATGTTGCTACTAAGAATTAATCTTGTGAGGCCAAGCAGTAATCAATGTGGATTTCAAGTATCCTTAGTATTTATACCCAAAATCGGCACGTGTTGCGGTGAGACCTGGAGACTGAACTCCTGTGTTGTGGGTGGGTAAGATTGGTCAGCCACAACACCCGATTGGTAGGTCCCTCGATGTTGGGTTCAATCTGGCCAATGGGGTGCAGTACAAACGGATCGAGGGACCTATATATATATCCATGGACATGACCCAGAGCTTCCTCTTTCGGTGCATGCATTCGGAAAAAGCTAACAGCGTGTCTTCTGTGCCGAGAGAGCTTTACCTTCGATGGATCACCCTAGTGATTTCCTTCCATTATCCCGTCTTTCCCTTTGATTCCTTCCAATTGTTTTCTTTCCCTCCTTTGTTAATTATTCCTTTCCTTTCCATTTCCTTCCCCCTAGAGGGGCTTTTACCCCACGGGGCTTCTGCCCCCTGAGTGCTCCCGGTCTGTGGAGCTTGCGACTGCCCGCTTCATTTTCCCTTTGGGCTCTTTGCACAGCGGCTTTTTTGTTCTCGGTTCCGGCTGCGGCTGCAGCTTCGGGGCCTTGAATTTATTGGGTGATTTGTGTGTTCTGTTATCTGAACTGTTCTGTTACAGCTATCGCAGGCCACTTGATCATCATTTCCCACTAGCTGTGTGTATAGGGGTTCGGATTTACAAATGGCAACCACACACAGACCCTCAAAGTGTCCCTATTTTGCAGGTATAAGCTTTTGCCTCGGTCCAGTATACCTGAAGGAGCGTCTCCTCCCCCATCGTTCTGCCCGGACACTGAGGTCCAGCGCCAAGGGCTTTCTGGCGGTTCCCTCGCTACAAGAAGCCAAGTTACAGGGAACCAGGCAATAGGCTACAGTCGAATCATTTCGCAAAACTGCAACCCCGCCCAACGTGGGGCAGAGGAATTTATAACATTTCAGACAAAGGGTTTCGATTTAACCAATCATATAAATCATCACATCATTTTATATTTAATATTCATCATTACCTCATTTCATGTTTAATACACATGCACAATAAACATCACTAACTAATCTTTGATTCTCACCGTGATCTGTTACATATTGTTAGTTTACATGCATGGGAACCTGCGTTACGTGTGGATGTATCAACTTATGTTCTAGTTTATGAATTGCTTCTTTGTGATTGACGTATTAGCTGACCTTCTATCCCAGTAGGGACGGCTTCTTGCTGAATCATCAGTTTCTTTAAAGCATCAGGTTACCATAACTCTTCTAATATAAGCATATTCCAAGATTTATAAGGATTTACACTATCACTTTAATTGTGGCCCTTTGGGCCCCTGCTACAATATAATCGATCACATGATGTGGCATACACACATCATTCAAATGGCAATGCTCATCAAACTGAGTGGGGGGGGGGCAGCACACCCCCTGGGAGTTGGCTTTTATGCTTGGAACAGAGGCAGGATGTCTCTGAATACCAGTCACCGGAGGACCAACCCTAGGAGAGAACTATTGTTCTCACATCCTCCCTGTGGGCTTCCCAAAGGTATCTGGTTGGCCACTGTGGAAAACAAGATGCCGGGCTAGATAAGCCTTTGGCCCTTGCACTCACATTGCATTGGATGCAAACCAAGTAGCTGTAAGAATAACACTGGGGCCTAATTTGAATAGAATGTCTGGCATCTGGTGGGCGGGGCTTTGTGTTGTGCTGTGGAATCGGCCCCTCCCTTCAGGTGTTCAGTTAAATTCAGTTAGAGAGAGACCAACTGTCATTCTTGCTTTTTGCCTCAAGACGTTGCCTTAGTTTCTCTCAGATAGTATGTTACTGTGTTACAATTTTCTTTATTATTAAAGCTTTGTTTGACATACACGTGGGCCGCTGACTTTGCTAAAAGAAAAGAAACTCTGCTGAAGAATGGTGGAATATCCTAATTGGGGTGAGTGAGGGGATATTCCCAGTCTGACAGAAGGATTGATTTTTATTTATTTTTTTAATCAACCCACCCTCCACAACAGTAGCACAGCAGGAAGGACCAGTTAGTCTACCACATGCAGGATGCTGCTATGGTAACCCTGGCCTATGCAACCCTGTGCATCATAACAACACTGATCAAGCTCAGGTTCTTAATTCTTAATTAAGACAGCCCAGTAAACAGACTAGCTCCCAGATCACTTTCATTCATGACCATTCAAATACCACCTTACTTTCATAAATTGTTTCCCATCAACCTCATAAGCTACACCAAAAAATCACTAGAGTAGTATAGATAGTATACCATGTAAATGATGCACAAAAATAAATGAAACAAAAAAAAAATCCTTCCAGTAGCACCTTAGAGACCAACTAGGTTTGTCATTGGTATGAGCTTTCGTGTGCATGCACACTTCTTCTGATAAATGGTTATATTTAAGGCTGGTGTCAAGCGTGTGGCTGGCTATCAAGGAGCAACACCCCAATGGGGGGCACTGACAAGAAGCCCTGGGCTTGCTGAAGTGAGGACGATTCACTAAGGAAGGGGATCCTTGAAGAATATCCTGCCCAACGGCCCTCAAAACCTACATCTGACACTGGATATACTTGCACCCTGATCAAGTAGCTCCTGTGAAGTATCGACGGCATGTGATGGAGGTTGTATTCACAAATTTTAGCCCGACGTGCAATAAAATTCTGAACAACTCCACATGCAGTGCACATTAGGGGCTCACGCAGCTTCAGGTCGCCAGGCTATTCTTCGACAAGTCTGTGAAAATTATCTCCCATCTTTGCATTTTCGAAAGGTCTAGTGTTTACTATATATTGCTATGCTGCAATACATTCTCTCCGGTCCAGTACTGTTCATGGCAACTTTCCTCATTTATAGCAGATGGATCTCATTAAGAACTGCAGCTAAAGGTGCCAGCACTAATTTGCCCTTTTCAAAGTAGGTCAAAATGTCCAAGAATCTCAATTTCTTAAATTAGATTAAATTTTCATGCAGTCGCCAGTTGTCTTGGTATCTTATGCACCATACCAAAGCAGCATTTTCTAGCTGGATTTAGTGAAAAAGCATAAGAGAAGGCACTTCTTGAATGGCACATACAAATGCCTAAATGTCTAATTTCTTTCATTTTAGGCCCGAACCCATAATAAAAGCTTCATAGTTTGAATACTTAAAATTGATACATTTCTGCAGTTAAACTATTACATCTGAGTCAAGCAGAGCTTTTAAAATGTTGTATAGTGGCATTGTATTAGGCAGTATTCAGTATTTTACTGGAAGGTATCTAAGGGCGCCACTGGTTGCTTTTTGTGCATCATTTACATGGTATGCTACCTTTACTACCTTTCAGTTGGAAGAATGAGTCATGAGCTAAGGATGCAATGCTAAATAGGTTAGTGTTTAAAATTTCTACTTCAGATTTCCAAAATAAATACGTATTGGGAGGAAATATGCCATTAAATGTAACAGACAATGAATTTTTATAAAATGCCTGAGAATATATTATAAGCTAAATATTTCAGAGCGCCACTGAAATTTGAGGGCCCCCAAGTCTGCCACTGGTAGGTGAAGGAAGATTTCTTCAGGTGCAGTTCAGAACCGCCTCCCAATGGGATCAGGCAGTTAGGTATTATCATGGCTGTCAAACTGATAATGAGCCAACAATGCCATGTAGTATTCCCACAGGCCAACACTATTTAGCTTCTACAACAACTTCAAATTTGCAGTACAGTACTCTGATCAGCTTGGGATCCCGTACTTCAGAGAGAATGTTAAAAGGATTTAGAATATATATATCTGATGTGAGTTCCATAAGGCAAAATATGAGGAAAGTTAAAGTACTGGTTATTATTTGTTACCTGAGATTCAAGAGGAGAGATATCCTGCCCATAAATTTCTACTTTAACTCAGTTCTGATTATTCCCCCATTTATAGACATTTAAAAGCTCCTCCTGTTCTTATTTCATTGTTGTCTAAATCACTTGTATTAGGAACAGCTGGATCTTGGTATTTATTAAGTTTCAGGTCTTAGTAAAAGGTATAGAGATCGACAAGCAATAAAAACGTATCATATTCATTTTTTATTATCTGTTGGTCTTTCCATTCTTTTTCTAAAATTTGCTAGACTTACCAGACTGTCAAGTTGCTTTTAGATATAGACTTCATGGAAGGCTTTGAGTTTCTTGGGAGGAAAAAATGAAGCGGTAGCTTGACTTTGACTCCTGCCCACATCAGAAAACATAAGTGGAGTTACAGTCAGCAGAGCCTCATTAGGCCCAGAAAATCGCAACAGCTGAGGTTTGAGTCAATTGAAAACCCTCAGGTTGAGAAAGATCTATTATCTGCTGCAAGTAACTGCCAATGAGCTAGGCTCTTCTTCTCGTAAATGGAAGGGTTAAAGAATGCCACATTTGGACCTCAGGCTGTGGCATTTGCAGTTGGTGTTCTGGTACAATTATTCAATCTACAGAATGCATTTGAAGTGGAGGATTATTGGTATTTCAAAAGTGTCAAGATTTGAGAGCATTTCTTAGAATTGATTGGACGCTATGACAATGAGCTAGCACCCCTAGAGTTCCCAGCATAGGGCTACTGCTGGGGTCTATCAGAACACTCTTCTGTCAGGATTTACTGAGAATTGGTGCCTGGCCTTCATACCAGAACTATGAAAGGCAAATTGCAAAGAACCACTCATGCCTTATACTCTCGCCATTGTATACCTGATGCTTGCTTGGAAAAGAAGTTGGACAGCTTGCTAGTAATAGACTCAGAACTTACTGAGCATACAGGTACACCATTATAACAGAGCTCCCCTGCTGAACAAGAGCCTAAGTAACATCAAGGTATTTGCCTTCTCAATCCATTTCCTTTGCTCCAAAAGATGGATTCCTGCAGTGCTCACAAGAACAGGAGAAATGCAAGGATAGCAGATATCTGGGACATTGTCTGTCTTCCAGTTACACTGCAGCAGAGCAGAAGGTACATTTTCTGAAGTCTTTCTTGGACGTACAAACACCGCTCCTGGATGTTCAGGGGGCAGCATTTTGCCACAAAATACATCCAAAACATTTCTCTGATAAAAAATATGTTGTAAATCGAGCTGTTACACATATGTAAGAAGGACTGCTTACAGCAGCCGTCCCCAACCTGGTGCCCTTCAAACATGGTTGGGCTACAAGTCCCATAATTCCTGGCCATTAGCTATACTGGCTGGCTGGGGTTGATGAGAGTTGTAGTAAAGGGGGGGGGAGTCTGGAGGGCACCTGGTTGGCCAAGGTTGGTGTATAGACACCATTTTATTATTACTACTAGTAGTAGTCAGTTTAAGTATTTGTGCCCCCCACTAAGGCTGAATCTAGATTATTTTTATGATGAAGTCAAAGTTTTTAAAGCTTCTTGCTTTAAAATCTTGACAATAGTCTAATGCTCTTTAAAAACGGCTTCAAAAGAATTTCCTGTGGTCAAAGAGCTTAATGAACACTCGGGAACTATCACATAAATGCTAATTCTTGTCACTAAAATACATTTAAAAGAAATCAGAAAGCTTTCTATACTTAGCTTATCCCAGATAATGTCCTGCTAAAAAACACAACACAACAATATGAAACACAGAGTAAAAATGGTTTACCTAACACAGGTATTGGAAGTAATACTGAGGTGATCTTAGGGTTGCCGGATAGAAAAGTTGCTGAGTTTCTTTTGCTAAAATAAAAAAGCTGTTGGCCAGAGTTGTTGAGCTTTCTGAGGAAAATCAACAAAAAAGACTGCAGACATGGACTGCCATACGTCTGGATTTTCCCAGACATTTCAGTGATTTCCGCCTGGACACTGCTTGCGGCTGAAGTATTCCAAATATAACTGGACGTATGGCAACCCTAGGTAATCTATGAGAAGCACTTTGTGTATGAAGTGCTATTTAAATGCCAAAAATACACAATGGATGAACTTGGTGTGGTTCAGAGGAACATAGGAAGGTGCCTTATACTGAGTCAGACCACTAGTCCATCTAGCTCAGTATTGCCCACACTGACTGGCAGGGTGTCTCCAGGATTTCAGGGAAACTTTCCCAGACCTACCTGGAGACGCAGGTGATTTGTTTTAACACACATTACATGGGGGCTTATCTACTTTTTAATGGTGATGATATTTAATTATTCAAATAATTAATGCTCATTATGAATAATGTTCCTACTTAGGTAAGTTTGCTTTCCCATAAAAACACACACAACACAAATCCTTGGTTGCTATGGAAATACGAGAAAATATGGGGAAAGGAAAGCGAGATCTGGGTCAAAATGCTATCAGTAATCGGATAGCATTTGTGAGTTAGTTCTGTAAGAATATATTAACATGGGGTACCAATGTGAGGACATGCAGTGGACCTAGATAACTAGAAGAATGGGTGGTGGACTTTTAGATTATGGGGCTCCTTCATGACTGTATGCTTAAGAAAGTGATCTCAGAGTATAGAGATGAAGGAAGGAAATGGCCATCTGGAAACCAATGCAGGATCATGGAGCCCAGAAGGGCAAAACTAAAATGTTTTCATGGAGCTTTGCTAGACAGAAGCTTCTTGCATCAACCTCCCTGTGGGGATAGAACTATAACATTTAACTCATCCCTAACTCCCAGAGAAAGACCGCTACCCAGGCCATCACCACCTTCACCCCAATCCTACCTAAACACTTACTGTGCTACAGAGCAGAGCGATGGCAACTGTGGAACAAATAGTTTGAGTAATCATACCAAGTCAAATGTTCCAGGGTCATGACAAATAGCAAAACAAAGCACAAGCCTCATTTACAGTCAATCCAAACAGACAGAAATGCCCTATAAGAGCATTCAATTAAAACTGAACAAATGCTGGGTCATCTTGCTTTCAGACTCTCCTAAATAGTAAGGGCATGTACCAGTGAACAGTACTCTCTGCCTCACTTAAAAACAAAACGAGAACAGTGAATAGAAAGAGATCACCTTTTAACTTTCTATGATATCTGGGTCATCTCTGCTGCTTGTTCTCACTGCTTTCTGTTTCACTGCAGGTCTGGTTGAACTCCTGTACCAAGTGTGGGCAAATGCCTTCTTTCCTAACCCCCAAACCAAAACGGAACACTTTCCTACAGTTTCGGTTCAACCACCACAATAGCTCTTCATCCCAACAGGCACAAGAGGCACCAGGCCAGGACACACTGTGGAATGAGAAGGCAACAGCTTTGACAGTAAATACCATAGTCTGTCATTATTAAGGGCTCATACTTAACAATGAGCCCTGGAAAAACTACTTGTTGGCAATAATCTTGGAAGGTAGTTAAAGATTCTTAGGATTTCTTGTGAAATGCATAAATGTTCTTGGATGAGATATATTAATTTTTGCAATGTACATCCAACAGCAATAAAATATAGAATTATTGATATCAAATGTTCATCCAATTGTTATGTTCAAATGACCATGTGTATTGAGGAGGGGAGGAAGAGAGCCAACATCAACTTCATTTTCCAATTTCAGAAAACTTCATTCAAACCATTTTTTCACAATTTCTAGCTTATAAGGAGGTTTTTAAAAGCGTATGCCAAACATTCACATCTGTAAAAATCTATAAATCTCAGCTTATAAAAGGAGTCAACTCAACTCTTCCCCCCCCTTATTTTACTTATGTTCTACTTGTTGATGTGGCATCATAAAAAGATTTCTCTGATATGTGCATTAGATATTGAAGATACATATTCATGATGTATTGTTTTAGTCCTTTTTCACTACCACTATTTGCTGTTATGTTATTGGTGCTGGACATAGATTTAGAGTCATTGAGGTAGCAAACTTCTATCTGGGCTTGAGTGCTTCACAAACCCCACCGCACCCCGCACCCCCAAAAAAGAACCCTATACGATGAGTTGGTTCGCAACTGCAGGTTCCTGCTTCTCTTCCCCCATCTCCTGACCCAACTACATTTAATGACCCTCAAGACAGAATGAGGTGTGACATGGAGGGCTGTAACTGGAAGGGAGTCAGCAGAAATCACAACGTAGCAAAGGAACTGTGCATATTGTGTGTATGTAGCACAACACCTCATGCAACACTATACCATTCAGTGCACTGGGTGAAGGAGGCCATTGTGTGTTATTTCAGAAGAAAAGACCGTATCTTAAGCCATTACATTACCACTCCCTACCTGTGTTTTTTCTTTGCTCTCGTTGGCTTCTTTCCAGGGCTTTTTTTCCAGCCGTAACTCGCCAAAACTCAGTTCTGACACCTCTTAGGTGGGCGCCATTGCCATTCTAAGAGAATAAGGGTTCGTGGTGAGTTCTGGCACTGCTTCTTTCAATGATGAGAGATTTTAAAAGAAAGGAAGTCAGGCAGTACCTCAATACCGTGCCCAAGCAATACCAAAAGCATTTTCAAAAAAGAGCAAAGTGCCATTCACCAAAGGTTGGAGCTGACTTGTTTGGTGGAGCATTGAATTGACAGTAACTGTATCCTCTTCTAGGTGAAACTGGCAAACTGGGGAGAGCTTAGAACAGAGAAATAGATGAGCTCTAGCTATGCTTTTGAAAGGCTCATAATGTTCAATTAAGGCACTTATTATTTGACTTATTTAAACATTTATATGCCTTTCCATCAGAGGACCATGAGGTGCCTTCAAGGGGTGGGGGGAGAAGTGAGATGGTTTCCTTTCAAATCAGGCCAGACTGAGTTTAACCTCTGGTCTATTTACTATCTTTCTAAGTGTGTAAACCTTGGGTGGGAATCTTTGGCAGCCTGAGAGCCGCATTCTCAACTAGGCAAACTTCCAGGGGGTCATGCTACCTTTGCTAGTTTCTACACACATTGACACAATGAGGGCGACTAGGGATTTCTGTTCGTATGTGTGATGTCACCAGACCTTGAGCCCAAAATTGCTGTGTGTGTGTGTGTGTGTGTGTGTGTGTGTGTGTGTGTGTGTGTGTAGGAGAAATGGTAAGGAACCCATATGAGCATAGTTCATGCTGTTAGTCCAATTGATCTCATTTATTCGGGTAACTTAGAAATAGTCCATATTCAGTGTTGATTGAAATGGGGAAACTTTCCCAGCTCAAGGGCCATATTCCTTTTCAGGCAACCTTCTGGGGACCACATGCCATTCATAGGCGGAGCCAATGGAAATAGTGGGTAGAGCAAGAAATGTGCATTTATTGTACAGCAGGCTGGCTTCTACACACTCACATTTCACTCTCTAGCCACCATCCAGGTAAGCAAGAGGCATTATCAGAGCTCAAAGGCACATTCCAGTCAGGCAAAAGCTCTCAGGGAGGGTTTAAAGCAGAGCCAGTGAAGAGTGTGGCCTGGGGAAGAGTCCCGAGGGCCAGACAGAGAAACTTTGATTTCCCCCCCCCCCCAGGCCTGCAGTTTTCCACCCCTTCTGCAAACTATTTCCTAACAAGCTTGAATTGGTATGTTCTCACTTGGAAATAATTACTCTCCTCCACCAATCATTCTCCATTTTATATCTAAAAAATGGGAATGATGGTAAAGTCACAGTGCTGTTGCCATCACAACTGTAAACTACCCAGCGCTTTAACAATGCTATTGAAATTGATATGTATTGTTATCATTTACTGCTACAGCAAATGCACAAATAGTCATTGGTTTATCTGGCTAAGCTTTCACTTTTTCTTTAACCTAGAAAACATGAAGAGTTAGGAGGGAAGGAACACCAGTTAACTAGAGCACAAAGCACAAGGCAAAAGCACATCCAAGCAACAAGGAACAATTTTACTACCTTTACCTACTAGCATGTTTCTTCACTGGCTAGTAAGTGAGCAACATAAGTTTCTACAATTAAGCATACCAAAGAATAGAAATCATGAGAAGTGGGAATACTTTTAGAATAATTACATTAAACCTAATCAAGATTTGTTATTAGTTTTTGCTTCAGGCCAATATGTTTAGCATCTTCCATGCGTAAGAAATTGCATTAGCTCCAGGCCTGTTTATATTGTTTTGAAAATAATTCATGTGTGTTTCCTCCCCTATAGCGTATGAAAGAGGGGTGGGGGGTGGGAAATAGTCCAGGTTGAATTTGGCTAAGGCTGCAATTCTGTGCACACATTCCTGGGAATAAATACCATAGCGAGACTTCCATTAAAATGGCATAAGATTGTTCAGGTATTACTCTCAGTATGAGGGCAAGTGTGTTTAAAGGGGCAGAAGGGTCCCATCCGCAGTGCCCCATGGTCTTCCTGCCACTGCTCCCCCACCCCCAAATTACAAGATTGAGAGTTAACTTCTGCATGAAGCTCCCTGTGCAATTTGAAGAGCTGACTGCCAAGGGTATCTAATTTGCTCAGGGTGCCTTTATGCATAGAACAGCCTCTCTACTTCAGATGTTATACCGCCAGAAAGCAGCAGTGACAAAAACTGCACAACTTCCGGGTAGTGAATGTCAAACCTGCAGCTGACCGGGCAAATTTTAGAATTGGAATTGGAATGTTGGCTTTCAAGCTCAGATAACTGTTCCCTGGTGACCCAAAATGGTTAGTATATCAAGAGGGCCAACTGGGGACAAATGTGCATCCTAATGGCTTTCACCAACTTGCCTTCTTCATACAATAGACTCCCGAGAAGGGCATTTATCTCTGAAAGCACACATCCCTGTGTAAACTGAAATGTCCGCAATCAGAACGACCTAAAGTGATTGGGGAAAGAAATGAATCGTGTTATCCTTGGATGAAAGCTGAGACTTCAGATGCTCAACGTAAGTCTTTAAAATATACTTTGAATTTTTTTTGCAAACCACAAAAGAACAAAACTTATGTTTGGCACCATATTTCTATGCCTGAAGTCATAAAATTACCCGCAAATATCCACAATTTTAGAGGACTCATAAATTAACTGAGTGCTGCAGCCATATCATATGCTCTCTGACCATAATCCTCCAGTATTTTACTACATAATTAAGTTGCACAAATGATACCATTTAAATAATATCATGGATAGAACATCTAAATACTGGTTTGAAAATAGCTGCTTAGAATGTATACTACTTAACCAACCACGTTTGTTTTTAGCTATAATTGCATATAAACAAAATAAATGAACAAACACTTTTTTTTGCTGATCCAGTATAAAAGGAAAGTATATGTCATGTGCTGTAAATCAAGACTGACCACAGTGTTTAGTGCTGGGTGGAGGTACCTTAGAAATACATCATCAACTAGGAGAGCCAAAGTTAATTTGAGTCACAGCATGTGATTCTGGTAGCACCAACCTGAAAAAAAGATATGTGTGAGATGGCTGCATATATTGCTGCTAGGAATGCAGAAAGCCAAGTGATAGTATAGAGTAGGGATTTGTTAAGTACGGATTGGCTTCAAAAGTAATGGTAGACTGGCTGTGGTGGTGGCAGCATAGGAATATTGGGATCTGTCTTATATTGAGTCAGACCATCAATCCATTTAGCTCAGTATTGACTACACCACTATGGTGCTCTCCATACATTTTGAGTTGCAACTATCATCAGTCCCAGTCCAAAACATCTGGGAAGCAAAGGCTACTCTACACCTGGTCTCAGGGTTTCAGATATTGCTAGGAACCTGCCCAGGACTGAACCTGGGGAATTCTGCATATAAAGTAGTTGTTCTACCACTGTTGAACTTAAAGTTCCCATGAATCATTAAATGAACAAAGCTGAGTATTGGGAGGCTGAGAGGGTGAACTCAAATTAAAAATAGAGGAAATATTGTAAAGGGTTTTGGTGCAGAACTTTATAAAGTAAGTGCACCCTGCTCTAACTACAGACTCTGGAAATGTATTTCTTTTCATGTATAAATGCAACAGATCTTCAGTAGCATGAACTGGTATTTTGGCACAAATTCAGCACAGCTCGAATATGACCCTGCTTTGCTTAATCAAAATTCCATACTTCTTTAAGGAGAAGAAAAAGGAGTTTTATTATGAAAATGCAGAGGCATTAACCAAAGCAGTGCACACAGGCCTCACTTTAATAAGAATTTCTCATCAATGCCTGGTTTATGTTGGATTAACATATGAGAGAGCTATTTAAACATTAAAATTAATACATCATAAAACAATGGCAATGCTTCATGCTGAAAATACTTTCATTTGAATCATAGCTTCTAACAATGGCCATGAATATCCCCATTCAAATTGCTATCATGAATATTGTATAAAATTGAGAATAAACTAAAAGTAAAATTAGAATACATCTTTATGAACTACAATATGTCAAGTTAACAAATGGTAGACTTGTCATATTGAGCAACTAAATGTCTAAATGATCAGTCAGCACTCATAGTGGGGTGGGGGGAGGAACACACTAGCTTTGTTGGCTATAAAGCAGTTGCTCGATTTTTCATACTGTCATTCTGCTCTATTAACAAAGCCTAACACAATTAGGTATGAATATGCAGTAATAACATGCAGATTGTTCCCTCACAATTGCCCCAAGGCAGCCGTCTCAGCCTTTCTGTGCCTGATTCCTTCTACATCATTACAGGCTTCGCATAATTCATCAGAGGGAGGGAGGGAGGGAGGAAAATACCTCAGCCTTTCTTGCATGTGGCCAGCTAGTAAAATCATTAGTTGTTGTTAAGCATTCTCCCTCAATAGGTCTGCTAGCAATGCTCCCCCAGCTCCCTGCCACTCCTGCAGTTGTACGCGCTTCCCTTGGGTAATGTTAGACACTACGTTTGAGCCTGCCAGAACAATTAACCCTACTGTTAATTAGAATGAAATGTCAGGCGCACAGATGGTACAAGCTGGCACCCTGCCATCCCACCAACTGCTGCTGACAGCTGTTCAGTCATGTCCCAAACCAGCAGATGTCAGAACTTTCCAGCTGAGGAAAGCTTGGGAGGGGGTGAAGAGAGAGAAAGAACAGAGAGAGGCAGAGGCAGGCAAGGGAAAGGGAAAGCGCTTCCTTATGTCCCAGCAGCGATGATTACTGTTTTATCACCATTGTTATCTATTACCTGTTGTCATACTGTATCAGTCAAGCAGAGGTCTAACAAGCAGCGTGATGCAAATTAAAAAGAATGACACTAATCATCAGAACTGAAACAAACACACCGTGCCAGCAGTTCTGCTGGAGTGTAACAAATGAAGCAAAACACCAGCAAAAGTACCAACACTTCTAATCCTAGATGCTGTTAGCTGTTTTAGGCTAATTTGCAAATCGTATCTGCCACACAAAAAACTCCATCTTGGTATTTGTGCATGCTACACGGTAGGAAGTTTTTGTTTGGATTTATTATACAGTCCTCAGAGCACACTATAAATGTTATGAGACAGCTGAATCCTCCAAACCTCATATGCAATATATGTAATTAGTGTTGCTTAAAAACACCACTTGGGATTTCAGCTGACAAAAATTGCTCTTCTCTTTTCTGCATTCCTTCTACCATTGTTTTTTTGGGGAAGGGAAGTATTCTTTCTTCCAGCTCATAGGCAGATGGAATTTCTTCCCTTACAACTTCGAATTCTAAACTGCATATGTGCGTCCCAAAAGCATTTCTACCAGCCATGATGGTGCATCTCTCCCATAATTCCACAGGAACTCTGTGGGTAGGAAACCTCAGCACATCTTTAACAATAGTATCATACTATTTTGATTATTCATTAGACAGACCACTATGCAGAAAACAAATACAAATTCATTGCAGCTTGACGCATTGAACATCTGCATGCCACATGCACCCCATAATCTATGCATATGCTGTAAGGAGCTGCAATTAGTCTTGCGCTTCTGTAACAAATGCAGTAAACACACACACATGTTTTTCACAAATAATGGAGAACACTACAAGTACATACAGCACACCATATGTACAACGCCTTGAAATCAAAAGGTGGCATATAAATGTTTTAAACAAAATAAATACACACGTGTCCTGTTAATTTTAAACTTAGATAGCAGGGTCTATGGGACGGGGGTGGCGCTGTGGTCTAAACCACTGAGCCTCTTGGGCTTGCCGATCAGAATGTTGGCGACAGGGTGAGCTCCCGTTGCTCGGTCCCAGCTCCTGCCAACCTAGCAGTTCGAAAGCACGCCAAAAAGTTCAAGTAGGTAAATAGGTACCACTTCGGCGAGAAGGCAAATGGTGTTTCTGTGCGCTGCTCTGGTTTTGGTGCTCCATTGTGCCAGAAGCAGCTTAGTCATGCTGGCCACATGACCCGGAAAAATTGTCTGCGGACAAACGCCAGCTCCCTCGGCCTGTAAAGCGAGATGAGCACCACAACCCCAGAGTCGTCTGTGACTGGACTTAACTGTCAGGGGCCCTTTACCATTACCTTTAGCAGGGTTTATGCAGGGAAATTGTGTAAACCCCCCCCCCTTCTGTTTGAATGAGTTGTCTGTTTTGAGAAGCTGTCCAAGTCCAGTTTAATGATAAATGAACCATTGAAGTTAGCAGCAGCAGGTCAGTAGACTGAGAAGGCACATAGCTCAACTGGCTATCTCCCCCACTATAATGAGATGTATTTCTACGTATATTATAGTAATTATTTCAAAATATGCATCTACTCATATGAATTAACACATGCAAATGTTTCCTCTTTTTGGATGACACATAGGTGTCCACACTCCTCATTACTCTGTCTCAGCAAAAACAAAGAACCTGTGACATCCTTAGTCTGCAATCCTCTGCACACTTTCCAGGAAGCAAGTCCCACTGAACACAATGATAATTGCAAGCATTGGGTTGCACTATTAGACTAAATCACATGTTTTAGGTACATCTGAAAACAAAACCATTTGTCCGCTGAGTTTGTCATTACCAAGGTGCTCTTGAATAATGCCTCTTGCTTACCTGAATGGAGGGTGGAGGGTGGTGTGTGTGGTTGTGTGGGAGGGTAAAAGCTTCAGACTTTTGTGTTACTCTAGCCTATTGCAGAAAAGTAGGAGTGATATTTTTGCCTCACCGTGTGCCCCTCAGAATGTTCCCTATGAAGGAATTCCACCCTTGAGCTGCAAACAAGGGTCCCTAACCCAGATGTAAAATGCTCATTTTTTAAGTTTGTAGTGTAAACTGTTTGGTGGTCTTATATGGCACCTATCATTTTGGTAATTACATTCTACATTAAGCAGATTAGCAAGATACATCAGAAATACAGAAAAAGTGCTGTCACAGTTTCTGGAACACATAGAATCATAATTATCACTTGATAATTCACTTCAATTCAGACTTCTAAAAAGGAAAGTTCAAGAGCAGATCAGTGATCTTTTATTAAACTGAACTGAATTGCTTTTAAGAGATAAAGGGAAATATTGCCACCAGTTGGAAAGGAATTAAAACAACTGTGAAATTTGCTATGCGTTCATTCAAAGCCATCTGCTCATTTCCTTCATCAAGGTAAGTACTTAATATCAAGGAAACTGTCATTTTCAAAAGCAATACGTTATCAGGCAAAACCATTTCAAGAACCACAACAGTTCTGTTCTAAGCATTAAAGCAGAGTACCATTTGCAAACAGTGTTTCCTGAATCTGCAGATCTGCACATATCAGTCCCATTCTGCTTAAGGGGCCAAGGGTTATAAACCTCAGACTGAAGTCTTGGTAATATACTTATGGCAAACTACCCATTCCCACCAATTCTAGAACACCAAATTGCCAACACTTTGGAACATTTGGAGTAACAATCCTAAAGGGATGATAATATTCATTTCACGGCCACCTAGTAGGCAAGAGAGAGTAACCACCAATGCCACAATCTCTGCAGAAGCATATGAGACGACAGAACTAACAAGTGACAGTAATCTCAAGAACTGGACATAGGTGGTACTTCTGAGGGTACAACTGAGGACAGACTGCAGAGGTTAGACTACAGAACTGGAAGAACTGAATCACAAAGGCCAGGTCATTCTGGCTGAGTACTGAGTTGGGTCAATAAGTACTCAATACTCAGGGGATTTCTTCAGAATGAGTGATATTAGCAGCAGGTCATAAAAGGGGAGGAAGCCCCACTGAACTCTGTGGGAGTCACTTCTGAGAGGGCACAGAATCATAGAATTGTAGAGTTGGAAGGGACCACGAGGGTCATCTAGTCCAATCTTCTGCAATGCAGGAATCTTTTGCCCAATGTGGAGCTTGAACCCATGACTGTGAAATTAAGAGTCTTGTGCTCACTTAAGACTCTTTCTGACAGTGGAATCCTCACATCCAACTCCTTCTCATTTTTGGACTTAGAACTTGGTGAGCCTGGAATTTCACCTTAGCACCTTATGGTTCTCCATAATTTATGCTGCTAAGAATGAGGCTGTCAGATTCTAGGTGCTTAGTCTTCAAAGCCTTTGCAGTATAGCAATGATAATTGCTACTTCTTCTTATTAATAACAACCTCCCAGAACTGCTCACCAGCTAGTGGTTTTTCTTTATAAGCCCCTTCCCATTTTTCTAGCAGAAACAAATTCTGCTAGCATGGTGAGCTTTGAGGGTTGAGGGCAAAGACAATGGAACATTCTTCAAACCGGTAGAAACCTGGATATGTTCTTATTTTATGTAGTCAATGCTCAATTGTATTTGATATTTGGGGCATCACAAGAATACAGTGGTACCTCGGTTTAAGTACACAATTGGTTCTGGAGGTCTGTACTTAACCTGAAGCGTACTTAACCTGAAGCGAACTTTCCCATTGAAAGTAATGGAAAGTGGATGAATCCGTTCCAGACGGGTCCGCAGAGTACTCAACCTGAAGCGTACTTAACCCGAAGTATGAGTGTAATTGGTTCTGGAAGTCCGTACTTAACCTGAAGCATACTTAACCTGAAGCGAACTTTCCCATTGAAAGTAATGGGGGAAAAGTGGATTAATCCGTTCCAGACGGGTCCGCAGAGTACTTAAACTGAAAGTACTCAAACCAAAGTGTACTTAAACCAAGGTATGACTGTATATTCAGCCTAAAGCCCATTTATTTAATGGGATTGGATTCTTCCTTCAACACTGTTTGCAAAAATAAAAATAGCCCCCTCCACAAATAATCCAATTGCCAATCCATCAGATGCCAGCCCACCCTAAAGACAACTTTGTGTAAACTAAACACACACACCTCTAAATCACAATTAATACTTGAGGAAAGTATTAAAACATAATAAATATTGGACAACCCGCTTGCTTTACAGCAGCATTCCTGTCTCTATTTTGAAGGACGAATAAATTGATTTTTAAAAGGAGATAAATTTTTCTTTCCCTGAATTAAGATACTTGAACTGGTGCCACCTCACAAACAACTGCAGGATTTTTCAAGACCATATTAATCCTTGGGGCATTCAATACATCTATATGAATCAAGGACACTGGTTATGTGTCTTGGATTACAGGGCTGATTATATGCATACTGAATATATCTTAGACAAAAAGAATCTCATTTATGTTGTCAGGGCATACTGCTTCAGGCACAAAAGCAAGGTATTTTCCCTGGGACAGCAGTCAATCTACATAAACTCCCTGAAGTACAGCCTGTTTTTGCGATGTGTGTTCACTACATCTAAGTCGGCATTCATGACTTTCACTAAAAGGAAGCTGCTGATCAAAGTGTGCACTTTGCAGTATGAAGACAGATTACTACATGTGAATAGGGAAGTTACTGTACAGAAACAGATCCAAACATGGTGCAATTCTCCTGGTGGCAGCAGTCATAGAAGATTAGTCATGCAATCCCTGTTAATTACTGTTTTTTTAATAAAAAAACACAATGTGCGACACTTAATTATCATGATCGAGTGGTTAATTGTGCAAATGTTCAAAGCCAATATTTTATCTGAACACAATGCCAGCCAGCCCATGCCAGGTTACCAAAGCAAAAAGGATCACAATGATGCTGGTGCAGAATGTGTGGAAAAACATAAGATATCAAAGGGATTGACTAGAACAGTCAACTGCACACCTGAGGATTTTTGGAATAAAATCCTCTCCTGTGATATATGAATAACATGGGCTGGCCTAATTTATAGATTGTTGCACTGATTTCTGAAATAAGGTATGTGAAGGACTTTGAGCACTTAAAATACATTCTATATAAATGTTTCTGCTTAAAATGACAGTGTTTAACTTGTAATTCCAGGAAATATACAAAAAGGTGAGAAGCGATGGAATCGCATAAAACTCCGGATTTGATGTCTTACTCTGAGTAGACCTATATAAATTAATGGACCTACCTAAGACATGCCCATTAATTTCAATGAGTCTACTTTGAGTTAAAGCTAGCTGAATACCACCCATTGGCTTCAAGGAGGTTATTTTCATTGGAACCTGATAGCTGCTGCTTTAATAATAATAATAAAAAGATACGTAAAATGCAAACACACATTTTATGTACGTATTGTCCACTTTGGCTTCAAAGGGAGATATGAGCATTTTCAAAAAGTCCTTAGCACTCAAGCCCATTTCATATTTATGCTTTGATTGGGCCAACATTTACTTTTGATCCACCGACAAAAAGAGGGAGGCATTTTACAAGAATATAGCTCCTTTTGGGGTGGTTCTTTTCTGGTCTTCCATTTCCTATGTTGCTTGAAACTTCTAGATTGCCAAGAAAAGCTAATAGCTGCTTTAAACTCAGGATGGGGCAGGAAACAAATAGATTATCCTTGAATCCCCCCAAAGTAAAATGCACAGGTTGATGTTGCTTGAGCCCTGAGAGTTGCCTGGACTCAAGCATCAAGCATGAAAAGCCATTCCTTCTAATCCCAAAAATGTAAAGCTTACTGTGACTAAAGCCAGGATACTCTCTTCTTTATTAGGCTATGCATCCCAATGATCCTAGTTTATATGGATTAAATAATGGATGACCATCTGTAATGCATGTGCCACCAATGGCACAGCCAGGGAAGCAAAAAGATCCATGATAACTCCAGGGCTTAACAGCTTCCTTTTAAAATGGATATAGCCTTGGTGTCACATCTGTGTCTCCTGTTCTGTAGAATCCCTTGCATTCCTTGGTCAACAGAATGGAGTAGCTTCAAACTCTAGATTGAGTTTAATCCAGAGTAAAGGACCTATATTTTTAAAAGAATATAGAATATGGTTGGAAGGGACCCTGAGGGTCATCTGGTTCATCTCCCTGCAAATATGTCCTGCCCTTCCCCACTCCAGATGCAAAGGAGGACCCAGCAGTGCTCTCGTGACTTCAAAAAGTATAGAAATCTAATATATATAATGTGTAGAAGAGAGGCCATGTCTTTCTCTGCAGTTCCTTACCCTTTATCTTTGGTCATTATTCTGCTTACTTTCTCTCTGTTCGTGTCTTTCTCTCTTAGGGCTCGTTCACACTCCCACATGACCCATGCCTAGAAAGCATGGGTCCAGACAGTTTTCCACTTGTCCTATTTTTGCTAGGCATGGGTCCAAGCAGTTTTCTGTTTGCCCCACCGCTTTCCCCAGGAATACCTGCTTTGGTGCTGAATTGTCAACTGCTGGTGGATGTTTGCTCCAATTCAGCAGTAAAGATGAGGTTTTCCTGTGGACGAGCAGAAGTCTGGATGAGCCAGAGAGAGAGAGAGGGAGGGAGGGAGGGAGGGAGGGAGGGAGGGAGGGAGGGAGGGAGGGAGGGAGGGAGGGAGGGAGAGCGCTATACTGGTGTGGCACACCTTAATTTGAAGCATGTCCCGTGATGGGTCCAGCAGCTGAACACCAACACATCAGAAACAAAACCACATCAAGGAACAGGGCCAGCCCTAAGGCAAGGCTGGGTGGCGCCGCACCGCAGCCGCGCTCGGAAACGGGAGGGGGAGCGCCGGAGGGATAGTTTGTGCCACGGCGCCAGGGCGCCAGCTATGCTTAAGACGGCCCTGTCAAGGATGGAGAAGAAAGGGGGTACTAGATAGTTCCTGTAAGGTGCATTTGAATGCTACTACCTTTGAATGTAAGGCGCAGGTAGCGCTGTGGGTTAAACCACAGAGCCTAGGGCTTGCCAATCAGAAGGTCGCTGGTTCAAATCCCCGCGACGGGGTGAGCTCCCATTGCTCGGTCCCAGCTCCTGCCAACCTAGCAGTTCAAAAGCAGTACAAGTAGATAAATAGGTACCACTACAGCAGGAAGGTAAACGGCGTTTCCGTGTGCTGCTCTGGTTCGCCAGAAGCGGTTTTGTGCTAGCCACATGACCTGGAAGCTGTACGCCGGCTCCCTCGGCCAATAATGCGAGATGAGCGCCGCAACCCCAGAGTCGGTCATGACTGGACCTAATGGTCAGGGGTCCCTTTACCTTAGAATGTAGACTTTACTTGGGACCACGAAGTTCACCTCTGGATGAAATCTGGAGGTATGAAAAAGTACTTGCTCCTTGGTCTCCAATTAACTGAACAGGATGAACATTAATGTAAGTTTGCTAAAATGACCAATGTGCTAGTTTCCTGTTATTCCTTCTATTTCCAATGATCAGGTTGTGAGTGCCATTGCATTATATAACCAATACAGCAACACATACATACATACATACATACATACATACATACATACATACATACATACTGTATGTGACAAAGCACGTGACAAGTTGCAGCTGAAACAAACGTGTGCTGGAAAATGTGTAAACTGACCAAATGATTTAAGAGTTGTACATAATAGCATACTAAAGAATATAAATATTTACAGAATATTTGCATGCAACCATTGGAATATATTTTTCTTTAGACTTAAGCTAAACCATTCTTTTAGAATGGCCTGATCTATTACAAAAGGTTCAAGGCACCACACAACTACATGTGTAAGGAAGGCCTTGTTGCTGACCTTACAATGCACTTACTATCTTGTTCTTCACTAATACTGACTCTTTCACTGCAAACAATTTATTCTGCCTCACGTTCATCAAGTGCTCATAAATCAACATTAGACCCCTGTTTTACGGAGTTGCTGATTTTTAACTTGCACAGACAGCAGCAGCATTTGGATGTAAAGCCTAATATTGGCACACATATTGATTTTAATTAGTCTAATTAGTTCATTACGCCAAAAATCAAACAGACCATTCATTACATTCCAAACTAATGGCATATGATCAAGGATTTCATATGATAATGAGTCAGATCAATTATCACTCATAAAGGAAGTCATTAACAAGTGTAAACACTGCCAAGCCTAATGCCATTACAAATTATGAAGTCATGGATTGGCCATTTGCATAAGCATACTAATTTTATATCCAGATAATTTTATTTCAAGATCTACCCTCTCTTTAATTCTCATTAGACATATCCACTTTAAAAGGAAGCTGTTAAGCTCTAGAGTTAAATTCTATGGCACTGTCTGGGATCCGAGGTTTAAACATACATATTCTTTATTTCAAAGCTTTTTTTTAATTTAAAAAAGCAAGATTAATTTGTCATTTTCAAAAAGCAAGGGCAGGAACACAAAAGACCCAGAGGGGTGACAGTGTGTAGATTTTTAACCATTTGCAAGATATTATTATTATTATTATTATTTTATTTATACCCCGCCCATCTGGCTGGGTTCCCCCCACCACTCTGGGCGGCTTCCAGCAAATATCAAAATACATTAAAATATCACAGATTAAAAACTTCCCTAAACAGGGCTGCCTTTAGGTGTTTTCTAAATGTCAGGTAGTTGTTTTTCTCCTTGACCTCCGATGAGAGGGCGTTCCACAGGGCGGGCACCACTACTGAAAAGGCCCTCTGCCTGGTTCCCTGTAGCTTTGCTTCTCGCAGTGAGGGAACCGCCAGAAGGCCCTTGGCGCTGGATCTCAGTGTCCAGGCTAAACGGTGGTGGAGACGCTCTTTCAGGTATACAGGACCAAGGCCGTTTAGGGCTTTAAAGGTCAGCACCAACACTTTGAATTGTGCTCGGAAATGTACTAGGAGCCAATGTAGGTCTCTTAGGACCGGTGTTACGTGGTCTCAACAGCCACTCCCAGTCACCACTCTAGCAGCCGCCCCGGACACAGAATTGACCTGTGGCTCCATGGACAGCTGTGAGTCCAAAATTACTCCCAGGCTGCGCACCTGTTCCTTCAGGGGCACAGTGACCCCATTCAGGACCAGGGAGTCCCCCACACCCGCCCGCCTCCTGTCCCCCAAAAACAGTACTTCTGTCTTGTCAGCCCAAACCCCCTGATGATCTCTCCCAGCAACTTCATATAGATGTTAAAAAGCATGGGGGAGAGGACGGAACCCTGAGGCACCCCACAAGTGAGAGCCCAGGGGTCTGAACACTCATCCCCCACCACCACTTTCTGAACACGGCCCAGGAGGAAGGAGCGGAACCACTGTATGACAGTCCCCCCCCAGCTCCTAACCCCTCTAGACGGTCCAGAAGGATGTTATGGTTGATTGTATCAAAGGCCACTGAGAGATCCAGCAGAACTAGGAAACAGCTCTCACCTTTTTCCCTAGCCCACCGGAGATCATCAACCAGCGCGACCAAGGCAGTTTCAGTCCCATGATGAGGCCTGAATCCTGATGGGAAGGGATCCAAATGGTCCCCATCCTCCAGGTGTGCTTGGAGTTGTTCAGCAACCACTCGCTCAATCACCTTGCCCAAGAATGATAGATTTGAGACTGGGCGATAATTGGCCACATTTGTCGGGTCTAAAGATGTTTTTTAAAGAAGCAGTTTAATAACCGCCTCTTTCAGTGGGTCTGGGAATACTCCCTCATAGAGGGAAGCATTTACCACCCCACGGAGCCCATCGCCCAGCCCTTCCCAGCTCACTTTTATTCGCCAGGATGGGCAAGGGTCAAGGAGACAGGTGGTCGGTTTCACTCGTCCAAGCAGCCTGTCCACATCCTCGGAGGTAACAGGTTGAAATTGATCCCATGAAACATGACTAGACAGGGCTCCAGCACTCTCCCGCTCCGGCCCTGCTCCCACGGTGGTGTCTACCTCCCTCCGAATCTGAGCGACTTTATCTGCAAAAAACTTTGCAGGAGATATTGGGGTCCCTACCAGGCCCCGATGACGAAGGTGGTTCGGATAGATTGCGAACCACCTGGAACAGTCTCCTGCTGCTGTTTTCTGCAGATACGATAGAAACGGTGAAGAAGGTCCTCTTCGCCTTCGCCATTGCCACTTGGTAGGCTCGAAGTTGAGCTCTAGCCCGTGTCTGGTCTGATTCAGAATGAGTTTTCCACCACCGGCGCTCTAGCCGTCTCAGCGACTGTTTCATTGCCCTCAGCTCCGGGGAAAACCACGGGGCTGTCCGGGCTCCATGCAATCGGAGAGGGCGCTTCGGAGCCCAACAGTCAATAGCCCTGGTTAACTCCACATTCCAGCGGGCCACCAGGGAATCAGCTGAAAGGCCATCGACATGGGATAAAACATCCCCTACCACTCTCTGGAAGCCAATTGGATCCATTAAGTTGCGGGCACAGCTTGACATATTTAGGCCATTTAAAATCAAGGCAATCTAGGGGCCAGGTGCAACCGTTCAGACATTTGGGCTGTATTCAAATCTCCCAGTTGATTAGAATCACATGAGGGAGAGACCGAGCTGAGCTGAGCATACCAGTTCCATGTGCGAGAGCTCAATTGCATCAGACCAAAGGTCAATTTAGTCCAGCATACTGTATTGTTCTGAGGCCAAACAGATACCCAAGGGGTGTTCAAAGCAGGACATGAGCACAACAGTACTCTGCTTGGGCAACTGGTATTCAGAGCCATACAACCTCCACTCCAATACTGAAGGCAGGACACCACTGATGGTCTTACCTCCCATGAAATTGTCTGAACCACTTTTAAAGCTATCCAAATTACTACACCTTCTGCTCGCAAATTCTGTCGCTTAACTATGCACTTTGTGCAGAAGTATTTCCTTTTGTCTGTCCCGAATCTTCCAGCATTCCGCTAAATTGCTGAATTAAATTAGTATAATAAAATATAAAGCACCAAACTATAAATACTATATTCAGTGAAGAAAGCTCTTAAGCATGGGCACCAAGTGAGCCTCTCTGGGGAAGGCATTTCATATACGGGGCACCACCACTGAAAAGGCTCTTTCCCTAGTGGTCACCTGCCTGACTTAGGAAGGGAACATGGAAAAGGACACACAATGAAGATCTCAAGGAGTAGGCAGGTACATATTGGAGAAGGTAATAGCTCAGGTATCGTGGCCCCACCCCATTTAAGGACTTTGAAGGTTAAGACCAGAACTTTGAACTGTGCTTGGAAATAGACAGGAAACCAGTGCAGATTATGAAGCTTGCAAACCAAAGTGCACTTTGCCTCACAGGTCAAGAAAGTAGGTTAGAAGAAATGTTCACAAAATATATAAATTTCAATAGGTAAAGCAGGCAGGATCAAGCTTAAGAGATGTGACACATCTTGTACTTTGTATCCAGCTGTTCTGCCATTACAGACATTCAGTGTAGACTTCCATTCATGTCTTCTCACAACGCCAGTAAGGAAATGTCAAACCAGGCGTAGGCCCCAACCATATTCCTTTATGGCTGATTACTTAATTTTTAAGGGCAAAAGTGATCAATATATTAATATCCATTGTTACAAAATGAGCTTTTAACTGACATCATCACTAATGAATGCTTTTCTCCTGCTTAGTTAAGGATGTCATTTCTTCCTTTAAAGTGATAAGGTAGTAAAATGGTTTGAAGATTTTACTTTATTTTTTTAAAAAATACAGTATTTTATCCTGAAATTCACTGCTGGAACAAAAAACGGCTTGCCTTCAAAAGAGTTGGCAAAATAGAAGGCCAAGGTCAGTTAGATCACTTGCTGTTTCAGCAAATTGCTAAGAAGCTTCAAATTCTTGGGAGATTTTCTTCCACTGACTATAAGGGAAGGAAAGTAAGCACCCCAGCTTTTAAAGAAATACCTCTTAGATAGCCGGATACTTGCTTTCAACAAAGTAGGCCAGGTCCGTGACTCATAATGGATGGCCAAAGGCAATGTTTTCTGATTTCACTGACCTCTTAACACTCTACAGACAGGAAATATAAATCTAATGATTAAGTCACAGGCTTCTAGACTAGACATTAGAAGAACTCTTACAGGAAATAAAATAAAAAAATTCCTTCAGTAGCACCTTAAAGACCAACTAAGTTTTTATTTTGGTATGAGCTTTCGTGTGCATGCACACTTCTTCAGATACAGTGAAATGGAAGTTTCCAGGCACTTATGTAGAGAAGGGGTGGGGAGGGGTGGGGATGGGGAGGGGGGATCACTCAGAAGGGTGGTGGAAATGGGTGATTGACTGACTGATAGCTGTTGATGACCGCAAACGACTGCAAATGGTTTTGCATGGAAAAGCAAGGGTTGAGATGGCTGAAGATCGCTTATCATGTATAATGAGATAAGAACCCGATATCTCTGTTCAAACCAGGTCCCTCCATGGTTTTGAGCTTGGTGATAAGTTGCAATTCAGCAACTTCTCTTTCCAGTCTATTTCTGAAATTCTTTTGTAGTAAGACAGCTACTTTGAGATCTTGTATAGAATGTCCTGGGAGACTGAAGTGTTCTCCTACTGGTTTTTCAGTCTTCTGGTTCCTGATGTCAGATTTATGTCCATTTATCCTTTGGCGTAGGGTTTGGCCTGTTTGTCCAATATAGAGAGCTGAAGGGCACTGTTGGCATTTGATGGCATACACAATGTTAGAGGATGAGCAATTAAATAGTCCTGAGATGGTATGTTGGATGTTGTTGGGGCCAGTAATGGTGTTGTCTGGGTGTATGTGGCAGCAAAGTTGGCATCTGGGTTTATTGCAGGCTCTGGTACCAGTGTCCATGTTAAGTCTGGTGGTTGTATTATTGTGGGTGAGGAGTTGTTTAAGATTGGGTGGCTGTCTGTAGGCAATGAAAGGTCTTCCTCCCAGAGCTTGAGAAAGGGAGCGGTCATTGTCCAGGAGAGGCTGTAGATCTCTGATGATGCGTTGTACTGTTTTAGCTTGGGAGCTGTATGTGATGACTAGTGGTGTTCTGTTATTTTCTTTTTCGGGTCTGTCTTGCAGCAGGTTCTCTCTAGGTATCTGTCTGGCTCTGTTGATCTGTTGTTTAACTTCATCAGGTGGATATTTTAGTTCTAAAAAGGTTTGCTGTAGATCTCTTAGGTGAGATTCTCTGTCTGTAGAGTTGGAACAGATGCGGTTGTAACGTAAGGCCTGGCTGTATACGATGGATTGTTTGGTATGTTTGGGATGGTAGCTAGAAGCATGTAGATATGTTTGTCGGTCAGTTGGTTTTCTGTATAAGGTGGTGTCTATACGTCCATCCTGTATTTTTATAGTAGTGTCCAAAAAATGTATTTCTTGCATAGATTGGTTCATTGTTAGGTTGATGGTGGGGTGAAAGTCATTGAATGTCTGGTGGAAGGTTTCCAGGGTCTGTTGTCCATGTGTCCAGATAATAAAAATATCGTCAATGTATCGCAGGTACAGGAGAGGTTTGAGTGGGTAGGAGTTAAGGAAACGTTGTTCTAAATCTGCCATGAAGATGTTGGCATACTGTGGGGCCATGCGGGTGCCCATGGCTGTGCCGCTGATCTGGAGGAACAGGTCATCACCAAATTTGAAGTGGTTGTGGGTAAGGACAAAGTGGCAGAGTTTGGTAGCAAAGTCCGCTGTGGTTTTATCTGAAATGGTGTTCCTTATGGCTTGTAAACCATCATTGTGTGGGATGTTGGTATATAGAGATTCCACATCCATAGTGGCTAGTATAGCATGCACACGAAAGCTCATACCAAAATAAAAACTTAGTTGGTCTTTAAGGTGCTACTGAAGGAATTTTTTTATTTTACTTCGATCCAGACCAACACGGCTACCTACCTGTAACCAGGAAATAAAAAGCAGAATAGGTGCTAAATAATGCCCCCCCCCTCAGATTTCTACATTCTTACTTGATGCTCTTATTTATTTTTATTTTTAAAAAAGAATACCTCACATACATGAACAGAACGCCAGCAATACTTGTGCATTATTTTTGGACTCAGCTAGACTGATTTTAAAAAAACCACCATAGCTGCCAAGTTTTGGCTTTTCTCGCGAGGAAGCCTATTCAGCATAAGGGAAAATCCCTGTAAAAAAGGGATAACTTGGCAGCTATGAAAACCACTATGTATATGTGTTGTATGTGCGATATAACATTGTGCCACTAGATGGTGATGTGGAGTCCCATTTTTTCTACTTGTTTTCCCTGTTTAAATTTACAACACTTTAAATTGAAATGCTTCTTTGATATGTCTTGATCCAGCCTTAGTCTTTTTTTAAAAGAGCACTATCATTGACATGTTTCGTGTTGACGGCCTTTCAACTGATTCCCTGGTGGGCCACCCCCTTGAAAAATGAGGGGATCTCGGGCCCCCTGCCTTTTATATGCCACAAGCACACCATGGGGTGTGCTGACACTGCGTTTCCCCCAGGGAATTTTGAGGGGCACCCTTGAAAATTTTTAGGGGCCCTCAGCTCATGCCCCCCTAGATGGCATGAGCACATGGGGTGTGTTGACATGACATGGTCCCAGGGATTTTTGAGGGGCCCACCCCTCCTTTTTTGGGGGGCCTCAGCCCTCTGCCCCCATAGATTGTGCAATTATACAACAGGGGGTGCTGATGTCTGGCCTTTGCATAGATGCTGCATTGGGTCCCTAGTCAACAGGTGGAGGAGATCTGCAAGATAAGGAGCAACTGAGAAAAGACACAGCTGTTGAAAATTAGGCTTTGGGGTACTTATAGAGGAGAAGGAAGAGGTGGGGCATAGAGAACTTGGCTGGGAGTGGTATTTGTGGGGCTGGCAGGCTACAGGGTGAGGTGTGGGGCTAGAGGTACAGCAAGGAAACGCTAGGGTTTATTCGTTGGGGGAAGAGTTTGTGGTGTAAAAATCATTCTTATGTTTTTATTGATCGATTGATACTTATTCTAAGACAGGCAAATAATACCCATTACAAATATATTTTTATAATATACTGAGATAAAACAGCTATTTAATCTAAGAAACAGCAAAGTCAGAAGGAAGAAAGTACAAGAAAAAGAGAAAATAAAAGTAGGAGAAAGAGAAAAGAGAAAGAAAGAAAAAACTAAAGAAAAAGAGTAGAATAAAGGGACTTCTGGGTCGCTGCATATGATTATTATTTTTTAACGTTCTATCTTTTATAAACCAGTATTATTATTTTTTCAATCTTCAATTTCAGATACTGAAAGTTCATTTTCTCTTTTACACAAAAAGTCCATAGGAAACTTCCAATCCTTAAGAAATGCCAGTGATGCAGGCAAACCCCTGCCCATCCTGGACCTCACCAATTAGACACAGGAGATGAGAGGAGACAGTCCAGTGTTTTATTGGTCTGTGCAGAGCACTTGATTCAGCGGGATAATTCCCAAAAGCTGAACACTGGGTGTTGCCCGTAGGGACTTTTTACAGGGTTTACACACTAAGAATGCATACAGAATCCAATTAGAAACCCCCAAACATCTGCAGAGTGTTGTTTGGCGAAAGCCTATTGGATACAATTTTTGCTACAATGGCTATGCTTACACCTTAATGTGCTAACCTTACAAGGGCCTCTTGGCGGCCTTATCTACTTACTTACTTACTTACTTACTTACTTACTTACTTACTTACTTACTTGCTGCTGCTTAGAAAACGCTGACAACGCCTAATACATAAAGTTCTACATCTTGCCTGCATGCCTACTCGCAACATTAAAGGGAGAGAGCCCTCCTAAAGCATTTTGTCCTTGGTTCAGCCAGCATAGCTAGTTTACTCCCTAATTCACTCCCAACTGCTGCTGTATCTTATCTTTGGTGTCACCAGCAACTGAGCTGTTTGTGTATTTTGTGAGCAAAGGGGTTTCAAACAGAACCCCAATGTAAAGGGGGCTCTAACAGACCCCCCCCAGTGCCTCATTCCTCCCCTTCAAGCTTATAGTGTGAGGAACTCGTCACCCCGTTAATTTGACCCTGCTGAGGTAATAGGTGGTGCTGTAAAAGTAACTGCATGTGGGGATATGGTGGAACTCATATTAGAAAACAAGTGTCAGATTAAGCCAATAAGGCAAGGCACAAATAAAA
Organism: Zootoca vivipara; assembly: GCF_963506605.1. NCBI lineage: Eukaryota > Metazoa > Chordata > Lepidosauria > Squamata > Lacertidae > Zootoca > Zootoca vivipara. The sequence goes on from NC_083283.1 coordinate 30,113,380, forward strand.
TAAAAGCAAGGTCAGCCAGGAGGAACATGGCTGCTCCTTTTCCTAATCCTGCTATCCATCCAGTTCCAAACTGATTAAACCACCAATTGCCTATTGGGTTACTTTTCCATGAGTCTTGTACATGAGCTACTTTTCCATGAGACTTGTACATGAGCTAGTTTTGGGGTACAGCCATTATGTATTTATAATCCATTTGGGGCTTAGGGGGAGGGCACTCCTCCTGAGGGAAGTGGACTGGGGGCCCCTCACATGCCCAACAATTGGTGAAATTAAAGATTAATGCTACTTCCTCCATTAGGTTAATATATCAATTGTCACCTGGTTTTGGTACAGAGTTGGCATGTTCTATTTAACCAATAAGACCAGTGCCAGCCCCCCCCACACACACACTACCGTCCGAAGGGGTGTGATTGCCATTGCCCATTTGAATCGGGGCTGCCAGCGAGTGTGCTTGGGGATTTGGGAGCCGGAGCCAAGGTAGCAAAAAACTCTCATCCTCAAGGAGTGAAATCTCTCCACCTCCCTCTATCCTGAGCTTGTTTATTCCCCTTCTTATTGTGACCCATGTGGCCACCAGAACACCACTTGGACGGGGGGGTGGAGAGTATCCCTATGGATTTTCACAATGTGTTGGGTGTCCCCTTCCATTCACTTTCACCTGTCAACTCCTCAAGCTTTCGCTGTGATACAGCAACCAAGAGTTGCTCACCAAGTCAGAGGGCTCACAGCGGCAATGCTCCGTGCAGGATGTATTTTGCTTACAGCAGCCGCACTTGGGTTTCTTATTAATAATAATAATTTTTATTAGTTTCCAAATTTTAACAAATCCATCCAAATTAAATTTAATACTTTTTTTTCAAAAGTAATTAGGTTTCCCACTCCCATTGTAAGCATATGTCCATTAAATTTCTGATGTTACCGCTTCATTCTTCTTTGAACACCTTGTCAACCTTCTACTTTTTTTAAAAAAAATAATTTTTATTTATTTTCCATTTTATAATATACGTTCACATCATAACACTCCACTTTAAGTCCCTGACTCTTTAGAGCCTGTCAATTTCCTTCCCTTTCGCCTCATGGCTTTCAAAATTAACCTTTGTATCATTTCATTTTGCACATTTTGTATCTGTTAAGCTTATATTTAATTCTTGATTTTTTCCCCCCTGCCAGGTAAATTTTGATACTACTTTTTGCCATTCTTTGAAGTGACCCACCCTGTTGATCACTAGGATTGTTTGAAATAAAAACAATATTTTAGGTAGCATGTTCATCTTTACAGCAGATATTCTTCCCCAAAGAGATAATTTCATCATTCATCACACTTTTAAGTCTCTCTTAACCTCTTTCCAAACAGGTGTGTGATTGTTTTTAAACAAATTTATATTTTTTGCAGTTAACCATATACCTAGGTACTTTATCTTTTTGATTACCATTATTCCCATATTGTGTTGCATTTCCTCAGTCAAATGCACATTCAAATTTTTAACTAACATTTTCGTTTTTGTTTTGTTAAGTCTAAGTCCGGCTACTTGTCCAAATTCTTCAATCCTATCCAGTGCTTTAGGTACACTGGATAGGGGTTCTTCTACTGTTATTACTAAATCATCAACAAACACTTTCAATTTATATTATTTAGATCCAACTCTAATTCGTTTTACATTTTCAGTCGCTTTTATGTTTCTTGTTAGGACTTTGAGGACTGTTATAAACAATAATGGTGACAACGGACACCCCTGTCTTGTTCCTTTTGTAATTTCAAAGTTATCCATTAATTCATTATTCACTATTAATCTAGCTTTCTGTTCTGACTATATAGCTCCTATACCAGTGATGGCAAACCTTTTAGAGACCAAGTGTCCAAACTGCAACCCAAAACCCACTTATATATCGCAAAGTGCCAACACGGCAATTTAATCTGAATATTGAGGTTTTAGTTTAGAAAAAACAACTCATACATTAACATCTTTTGTCTGAAAAGAAAAACACAATAACAGAGCTTTCAATGGTACAAACAACTTTTTATTGAAATGTAAAAGTTTGCATTAAGATGATCAAACAAAGTAAGGAAAGCAATCCCAAGTGCTTTCATTGACTTAGAATTATTTGGCAGAGAATTCCACACTTTAAGGATTCCCCGCTTTTAAGCTCTAGCCCTAGCAAGTGTGCATTCTTGGTCTGGCCTACTGAGCCTGTGTGGAGCAGCACACCCACATCGCGTGTCCCCCCATCATGCCACTGTTTCCTGAAAGGGCCCTGGTTCACCTCTAATTTTTCTGCATTTTCCACTTACTTGCTATAACCTGTCTGGCTGCAATTACCATCAAATTTACCCATTTACATTCCTCTTTTGTTTTTAACCCGGTGTTACCCAGGCCAATAAGAACCATTAGTTTAGATATTTCACTTTCCTTCCCACAAATTCTGATATTTCTATACCTATCTGTTTCCAAAAATTATTAACTAAGGGACAATCCCACCACATATGACTGTAAGTTCCTATTACTCCACATTTCCTCCAGCAATTTTTACTTCCTAACTTTGTAATATGATACAACCTTACTGGAGTATAATACCATTTTTGTACCAGCTTCAGCCCCTGCTCCTGGATTATCCTAGAAGTCGTGACAAAGGGAGATTGCCGAAATACTCTTTCCCAATCTTCATCTAAAATCTGTTCTTGGGTATCTAACTTCCAAAATTCTTTCAAGCTTTCCTTTGGTGATTTCCCTTCATTTAGTAGGACCTTATACAATTTTGAAACTATTTTAGCCCTGTCTCTCCTGTATCCTTTCACTAAGTCTTCAAAGGGGGTCATAATTCTTTTACCACAATTTTTAACTTCTTCCTCCTTCAGCATTCAAGGAGGAGATTGCATCACATCCTACTCTTGCCACACACGGCAGTCTGGCTGCCCAAGTTGAGCTGAGGACTTGCCGCGTCGCCCTCGCCTTCTGCCAGCTCTGTGCTGGGGTGATGGCACAAGTGCCCACAGAGAGGGCTCTGAGTTGCCCCCTCTGGCACGTGTGCCCCATAGTCATTAACTCCAAATTTCTTCTCATAAAATTCCATGAAATATTATCAAAGGCCTTCTCTGTGTCAATAAACATTAATGCTGCTTGCTTATCATTCCTGGTCTCTAGATATTCTATTATATTTAAAATATGTCTCACATTATCTTTCATCTGTTGCCAGGAAGAAAGCCTGCAAGGCCTCTGCTGTTTTGTCAGTTGACTGGAGCACCTTGGCACCAAGACATCTGAACCTGATGTGTACTTGGGCCTAGTCTACCAGAGTCAATCAATCAAAATTTTATTGCATTAGCTGGTTGGCCATAGCACATAACACATAAAACATTGATAATAATTATAATAATAAAAATAATAATAGCAGTAACCTACCGCTATTATACAGAACATAAAAAACACTTACAAAACATTGGATATAAAAACATGCGATATAAAACAGAATTTGGTAAAAACTAGGATGCATCATGTGTGTTTTGTCCATTGGAGAATGTTTAGTGCGTCTAGAGACAATTAGCCAGTCAAGGGCCTGCAAGATATAGATGGCCACTCCGCGGGTAACCCTGGGGTTAGCATCCACCAATAGAAATTTCATGCGGTCGTCTTCCAAGGCAATAAGCGAAGGAATTAGTATGAGGAGCCTTGGTCTTATTGCGTCGTATAGAGGGCAGTGGAAGAAAACGTGTATAAAATCCTCCATCTTTCCCTTGTTGCACGGGCATAGTTGGAGATCAGGGGGAGTGTTGGAAAATATGCCCTGTAAAAATGCTGTGGGAATGGAATGGAAGCGGGCAAGTGTGAAGGCCCTTCTTTGTGAAGGGTTCGTCAGGTCGCTCAAATAGTGAGCCATAGTTCTTACTCCCTTCACACGAGTATACCATGTGGATAGGTTGGCCGCATTAGATATGGCCATGTCCAGCACTTCGTCCCTATCTAGAATCCATTTACGGATTTTATCATTGTCCCAAGCGATCAGAGCGGAGAAAGTTGGGAGGGAATAGCGTTCACAGATGGCCTCCATGCCTTTTGACCAAATGTGGCTGCCAGTAAAGGCTAGGAAGGCTTGTTTGGCAAGAAGTGAGTTGGGGGCTTCTGCAAGAGATTTATAATAAGTGATTATCCTAATGTGAGCTCTTGCCACAATAGAAGGCAGGCCCAGTTCCATTCTTAATTGGGTGGGGATGGTCCTGTTGGGGAGACCCAAGATCTTTCTTATCAGGAGGTTTTGCAGGGTCTCCAGGCGTTGGAGTGCTTTCAGATTCCACCCCCATATTTCCACCCCGTATAGCAACAGTGGAGGGATTTTGCTGATGTAGACCTTTCTTATTGGCGCCACCAGCTGGCCTCCTTTGGCATAGAAAATTTTTACCAGGGCCTCCATGGTTCGGCAGGTGGCCAAAATGATCGTGTTTAGGTGAGCTGACCACGAAAGCCTATGATGGAAAGTAATGCCCAAGTATTTAAAAACTGGGCATTGTTCTATGGTGTTGCCCTCGAGAGTCCACAAAGGACTCGGTTTCCGCGTGCCGAAGGGTATGATTTTGGTTTTGGAGTAATTGATTTTCAAGGAGTTTTCCTCACAATATTGCATAAGCCCTTTCAACATGTTGTTAAGTCCTAACTTTGTTAACGAGAGGACTGCCATATCGTCCGCATAGAGTAAGATGGGGACTTTAGCCTGATTCAAAGACGGGGCAGGTTGGTTAAGGGCTTTTATAGCTGGTACAATATCGTTTATATAAAAATTGAACAAAAAGGGAGCCAAAAGGCAGCCTTGTTTGACACCTCTGGCTAGTGGAAAGGAATGTGATAGAGCGCCGTGTGGTCCAAATTTCACTCTGGCCGATATGTCTGAGTGAATTTCCATTAGCAGGCATAAGAGCCTTTTGTCTATGGTAGTTGAGCTAAGCTTCTGCCAGAGTCTGGATCTGTCAATAGAGTCAAAGGCGGAGGACAAATCAATGAAGGCTACATATAATTTGGAGTCATACTTGGTTTGGTATTTATCAATCAATGATTGGAGAACCAGACAGTGACCTCTACCAGAGTCAATTCTTGCATTGCTCCTCCTGGCCAGATTTACAGGAGGGAGCTTCCTAAATATCAGCCATCCTGACTAGGATAAATGGGTTCCAGGGATTCTATGTAATTCTCTAATTCTGTCCAAATAGCATTTATAGTAGTTTTTTTCAAGGTGGTATGTAAATGTTGATCAGCATTAAACAAGCTTTCCGTACTTTAACTAGGACAGCAGTTAAAAACAGATTGTTGTTGTTGTTTAGTCGTTTAGTCGTGTCCGACTCTTCGTGACCCCATGGACCATAGCACGCCAGGCACTCCTGTCTTGCACTGCCTCCCGCAGTTTGGTCAAACTCATGTTCGTAGCTTCGAGAACACTGTCCAACCATCTTGTCCTCTGACGTCCCCTTCTCCTAGTGCCCTCAATCTTTCCCAACATCAGGGTCTTTTCCAAGGATTCTTCTCTTCTCATCAGGTGGCCAAAGTATTGGAGCCTCAGCTTCACGATCTGTCCTTCCAGGAAGCACTCAGGGCTGATTTCCTTAAGAATGGATAGGTTTGATCTTCTTGCAGTCCATGGGACTCTCAAGAGTCTCCTCCAGCACCACAATTCAAAAGCATCAATTCTTCGGCGATCAGCCTTCTTTATGGTCCAGCTCTCACTTCCATACATCACTACTGGGAAAACCATAGCTTTAACTATACGGACCTTTGTCGGCAAGGTGATGTCTCTGCTTTTTAAGATGCTGTCTAGGTTTGTCGTTGCTTTTCTCACAAGAAGCAGGCGTCTTTTAATTTCGTGACTGCTGTCACCATCTGCAGTGATCAAGGAGCCCAAGAAAGTAAAATCTCTCACTGCCTCCATTTCTTCCCCTTCTATTTGCCAGGAGGTGATGGGACCAGTGGCCATGATCTTGGTTTTTTTGATGTTGAGCTTCAGACCATATTTTGCGCTCTCCTCTTTCACCCTCATTAAAAGGTTCTTTAATTCCTCCTCGCTTTCTGCCATCAAGGTTGTGTCATCTGCATATCTGAGGTTGTTGATATTTCTTCCGGCAATCTTAATTCCGGCTAGGGATTCATCTAGTCCAGCCTTTCGCATGATGAATTCTGCATATAAGTTAAATAAGCAGGGAGACAATATACAACCTTGTCGTACTCCTTTCCCAATTTTGAACCACTCAGTTGTTCCATATCCAGTTCTAACTGTAGCTTCTTGTCCCACATAGAGATTTCTCAGGAGACAGATGAGGTGATCAGGCACTCCCATTTCTTTAAGAACTTGCCATAGTTTGCTGTGGTCGACACAGTCAAAGGCTTTTGCATAGTCAATGAAGCAGAAGTAGACGTTTTTCTGGAACTCTCTAGCTTTCTCCATAATCCAGCGCATGTTTGCTATTTGGTCTCTGGTTCCTCTGCCCCTTCGAAATCCAGCTTGCCCTTCTGGGAGTTCTCGGTCCACATACTGCCTAAGCCTGCCTTGTAGAATTTTGAGCATAACCTTGCTAGCGTGTGAAATGAGCGCAATTGTGCGGTAGTTGGAGCATTCTTTGGCACTGCCCTTCTTTGGAATTGGGATGTAGACTGATCTTCTCCAATCCTCTGGCCATTGCTGAGTTTTCCAAACTTGCTGGCATATTGGGTGTAGCACCTTAACAGCATCATCTTTTAAAATTTTAAATAGTTCAGCTGGAATATCATCACTTCCACTGGCCTTGTTATTAGCAGTGCTTTCTAAGGCCCATTTGACTTCACTCTCCAAGATGTCTGGCTCAAGGTCAGCAACCACACTACCTGGGGTGTACGAGACCTCCATATCTTTCTGGTAAAAACAGATTACATGAGGTCATAGGTGTTGTAGTTACATTTAATGCTGTGGAGATGAAGCATGCTAGACCCCACTGGGCCTTCCACCTTTCACTGAGGGAGTGGCTGTCAATGAGTGGCATTTATAACTGTTAAGCATTATATGGTCACTGTGCCGTGTTTCTTGCAGGAGAATAATATCAAATTGCTCAAAGTAGATCATCAGGTGTTTGTTGTTCTGCTTTGAGTGCCAGCCTGCTATATTCCATGACATCAGTTTTAACCCACATTCCCTCAAGGCACTATGCCCATCACCTCCACCTTTACCAGATACCCTGTTTTATCTTTAAAAAAATGCTCCTATTCCTTCCATCAGTAGGAACACATTCAATCATGCTGGTATACCCCCTGGTTCTCAGGAGAGGACTAGCTATCTTGTTTGGAGCTAGTTTGCAAAAGCTCAGCCAGGAGTTCGCAGCCACAACGTCAAGGTTGACCCTCACCATGTCATAATCTGGGGGTGGGGGGGTTGGATTGCAGGTCTGCATCTATGCACTCAAATGTTCCTCTGACATCCTGTTCTTGACTATACATTTTGGGGAAATGACCCATGAACATGGGGCCCAACTGCCAGCTGTTTCACCAACGTCCTGCCATCCAAGCTGTTGCATCTGGGCCAACCTGGACTGCAGCTTACCTAGTTTGATGAGAATATCCCTCTGCTTTTCATCTGGTAAATTGATAAAATTAGCCAGTAAATCCTCCTCTTCTGGGACTTTCCAGTTCTCTGAATGTAGAGAATATTTTCCGTTCAGAACTGCATTGATTTGGCCTCTCGTCACAGAAAATTGTTATTTTTGCACTCAGCGGCCATATCGCCTGCGAACAAAATTTTTGTTGCATTGACACCTGCAAGTTGTTCTAACCTAATTTCAACGTGCTGATTTCATATCTGAAGTCGTTTTGTTCTGTAAGCTCTAGGTTTTTTTGCAATTCATGTTTTTCACTTTTCACCATAATCTTCGTTTTTCGTAATGCAAGAATTCAATATTTTATTAAACACATAGCCAAAGTAGTACAATATAACTATAAATGTAAGTGACTTATCTGGCATTGAACATGACTTCCGATCTGCCGCACTGGTGAGAGGACGCAGAGACCTCGAGCTCCAAGGTCTCTGGCATCGCGGAGGGGGGGGAATCCGCGGGACGCGCGGATTCCCCATAAAAACCCCGGGAAGAGCGTCCCGGGGGCTTAGCAGCCCAGCGGAGCTTCGAACGCGATTCCTCCGCTGCCCGGGAGGTTCGGTAGAGCCACCGAACTTCACCTTTCACCATATCTCTAACTGCTCTATACGTGGGCCAACTCCCTTCCATATTTCTTCTCTTTACTGCAATTGCCTCAGTCGGGCATGCCCATAACGGGACTTTGGGCTCCAGTATCCCTCTGTATTTATTCCAGATGTTATATAATGATCTCCTTACAATGTGGTCTAAGAAACCCTTGTGAGCTTTTATTTTTCCATACAGTAAATAGGCATGCCACCCGAATCTTGTGTTGTGGCCTTCTAGGTCTAACATCTCTCTTTCCTGTAGTGTTATCCACTCCCTCATCCATATCAACCCTGCGGCCGTGTGATACAGCTCTAGATCTGGGAGAGCGAAGCCTCCTCTCTCCCTCTTATCAATCAACAGTTGGTATTTAATCCTCGGTTTTTTTCCCGTTCCAAACAAACCTTGATATCTTTTTCCAATCTTTAAAACAGTTTCTTTCCCCCTAATATGGGCATTGTTTGGAACAAAAACATCATTTTTGATAGGATATTCATTTTCACAACCGAGATTCGGCCCCATAGAGATAGATGAAGCTTATTCCATGTTTCCATACTTTTCCTAATTTCTTTCCAAACCTTATTATAATTATCTTCGAACAAATTTAAGTTATTATTGGAAATCCAGATTCCTAAATATTTTACTTTCTTTTTTATTTCCAATTTTGTTTTATCTTGAAGATTATCCTTCTCCTCTCTGGTCAAATTTTTGGTTAACATTTTTGTCTTTTGATAATTTATTTTTAGCCCCATCGATCTTCCAAATTGCTTAATTAAGTCTAGAGCTGCCGGTATTCCAAATTCTGGGTCTTGTGTGGTTATGATCAGATCATCCGCAAAAGCTCTGACCTTATAGGTGTTTTTCCCCAATTTAATTCCTTTTATTTTTTCCTCGTTTCTAATGTGGTGGAGAAGTGGTTCTAGCGCCAGAATAAATAATAGTGGGGAGAGAGGACACCCGTCTGGTCCCCTTATTTATTGTGATCTTACCTGTTAAATTACCGTTTATTAAGAGCCTTGCAGTTTGTCGGTCATATATGGCTTCTAGTCCCCTCCTGAACTGTGATCCCAGCTCCATTATTTCCCATTGTTTTTTCATGTAATTCCAGGACACATTATCAAATGCCTTTTCGGCATTGATAAGTAAAAGTGCAGCTTTTTTATCTTTGTTTACTTCTAAATATTCTATGATGTTTATGATATTCCTTGTGTTGTTTGAAATCTGTCTCCCTGGAAGAAATCCTGTTTGATCAGAATGGATAATACCTTTAATGGCTTCTTTCAGCCTGTTGGCTAATGTATTAGTGAAGATTTTATAATCACAGTTCAGTAGTGATATTGGTCGGTAATTTGCCATTTCTTCAGGGTTTCCATCTTGTTTTGGTAGGAGGATTATGTACGCCTCCCTCCATGAGTCTGGTATTTCACCTTCATTCAGGATATCGTTCATAATTTCAACTAATGGTTTAATTAGAAGTCCTTCCATTTCTTTATAATGTTCTGCAGGAAGGCCGTCTGGGCCCGGGGTTTTGCCTGTCTTGATTTTTTGTATCGCATTTCGTACCTCTACTTCCGTGATTGGGGCATTTAATTTTCCGATTTCTTATTTAATAATCTTGGGGATCTTATGTTTAGATAGATATTCCTCTGTTTCCTCCCCTACTCTCAAATCTTCTTTGTATAATTCTCCATAAAAATTCATGAATTCTTTTATTATCAACTTGGGTTTGTCTACAGCAGGGGTATCAAATCTCAAATTCATCGGGGGCCGCATCAGCAGTTTGGTCACCCTCAAAGGGCCGGTTGTATCTGTAGGACACAGAGATTCATCAGGAATGCTCCCTACTGAGTTTCAGGGGGCTCTTTTTTATGCCCATAGGCCTAGCCAGCAAAGTTCACATTCAAAAAGGGTCTTCCCCTTCCCGGGGGGGGGGGGAATGTTGTCTTCTTAAGGGCAAGGGGTTCAACATGTAAACATCTCAGTGCCTCACAAGGTTATTGTGGTCCTGCAGGCCAGGGAGGGAGCTGGAGGGCAGACAGAAAGGAGGTGGGAAATGATCATGCAAGCACAGAGGGATGTGGAAATATTGCAAGCACAGCCACCTTGCAAAATCCAAAATCCAATCACCACACATGTAACAACAACAACAACAACCTTTATTATTTATACCCCTGGGTTGCATTAGGTGCAACGTCACCACACAAATTAAGACTCACAGAAGCTTGAGGCATTTACTCTTAACTGGCATAGGCAGTCAACATGGTCTGCAATTTTTTTTAAGAAGGATGATGCAAAGGGACTTAGAACAGAAACAAAACTCAAGAGTCAAGCTCTCTCCAGGAATTATTGCCCCAAGAAGGAACACCGATAGAGGGGGGCTGCAGCTTTACTTCTGCCCCCTTCACATGTTCATAGTGTGAGTCCTGTTTTTCCAGGGTTCTAGCTAAGAAGCAGAGCCTCCGCGGATGCACAAGGCACCCCGGTGAAGAGGTATGAGGAGTTGATTTTTTTCCTTCTCCCCCCCCACCTTGGATTGAAACCTTTTTTAAAAAAAAAACACCTCCCATTTAAAGGCAGCCCGACTACGCTGAGGCTCAGCGGAGAAAATAAATACCTCTGTGCTGCTGCCACCGGAAAGGCAGGATTTTTTTTCCTTCTCTCCCCCCCCCCACCTTGGATTGAAACCTTTTTTAAAGAAACAACCTCCCATTTTAAGGCAGCCCGACTACGCTGAGGCTCAGTGAAGAAAATAAATACCTCTGTGCCGCTGCCACCGGAAAGGCAGTCTTTTTTTACTTCTCCCCCCCCCACCTTGGATTGAAACCTTTTAAAAAAACAACCTCCCATTTAAAGGCAGCCCGACTACGCTGAGGCTCAGCGGAGAAAATAAATACCTCTGTGCCGCTGCCACCGGCCTCTCGCTCCTTCTCCATGCTGCTTCTCAGGACGCTGCTTCTCAGGCTCCTTTTCAACTCTCGCGCCACCGCCGGAGCCGGGAAAAAATTTCAGCCACTGGGCTGCCTCGCTCCGAACTCTGTTGTCCAATGGCGAGGCGAGCCCTGAGAGGCTGAGATTAGCAGCGCCACTAGCCAATGGTGCCTCAAATGCAACTTTTGTCCCGCCCTTTGCTCCGGAAGCGGCGCCCAGGCCACCCATGTGACCACGCCAGCGAGCGGCCGCCCAGAGGCTGGCGGTACTGGTGAGCAGCGGCCGGCAGGCGGGCCGGTGGGCCGGCAGGCGGCGGGCCGCATCGCGAGGTCTGCTGGGCCGGATTAGGCCCGCGGACCTTGTCTCTGACACCTATGGTCTATAAGTTCCTCATTTACTTTGATTTTATTCACTTGTTTTTCACTGTTTCTTTTTTTTAGTTGCCAAGCCAAATACCTTCCCAGTTTTTTTGCAAATTCAAAATTGTTTTGTTTGTATAATCTCAGATTTTTCTCTATTTCTTGTTCTATTTTACATGTATACTCTGCTTGTAATAATTTAATTTCTTTCTTAATTTTCTCGTTCAATGGTTGTTTATCTAATTCTTTTTCTTTTTTCCTAATTTCCTCTAACAATTTGGACTTTTCTTCCTCATTTATTTTTCTTAGCATTGCGTTTTGTTTTATATAATACCCTCTAATAACTGCTTTTCCAGCATCCCATATTGTTTTGATATCTGTTTGCTTTCCTGAATTCAACTCAAAGTATTCTTTCAATACCTTTTTAGCCCACTCTATTATTTTTTCATCTTTTAGTAATGTCTCATTTAATTCCCATCTGCGTATCCCTGTTGTCCAATTAGGTTTAATTTTTACCAATACCGGGTTGTGGTCCAAAATTGTTTTGGGGAGGATCTTTGCTTCCTCGATCCTTCCCAATAACTCCTTGGATGTCCAAATTGCATCTATCCTACTCGCTGATTTTTTTGCGTCTGAAAAATATGTATATTCTTTATCTTTTCTATGTTTATGCCTCCAAGCATCCTCTAACTCCAATTTTTTACTTAATTCAACAAATATTTGTGGCAGTTTCCCCTTGCTTTCCCCCCCCTCCTGATCTGTCCAGTTGTGGGTCTATTACCCCATTCAGGTCTCCCATCAAAATTATTTTCATATCCACGTACTCCATTATATATTTTTAATACCATGTCATAGATATATTATCATTGGAAAAGAACATATTCCACATACTTTTTCTTTCAATTTTTCCGGAACAATTGGCGTTGGGGGGAAACCAATTTTTGTGGCTTTTCCCCAGGCCTTCTCATCCCTAGTGCTGTGTGAATAGGTCCTTCCTTTTGTCTGCTCTTAACGACAGGTAATGAGATAAAAAAACAACTAACAGATTCGCATGTAAAGGTCTTCAACTCAGGAGCTCTATATAATAGCAGACATGCGCTGTTGCAGGAGAGTCCATTTAACGCTCCATCATGCCTGTGCTTCTGCAGAGCTAGATTGTGTCAATGTTCGGAAGCACAGCAATTTCACAATTTCTCTGCAGCAAATATTTTAGCACTTCATTAGGAGTTATGAGTAACTACAGAATGTCTCGCAGCAGCAGGGAGATAATGAGGGACTAACAAGCATTAATGTGGCACTTTGCCCAGAGCAGAGCACACTTCCATTTTGCTAGTCATCAAATGAGAGCATGCTTGTAGCATCACATATGACTGAGGAGACAATACCCCTTTAGAAATTTAAGTTGTTAATCATTACTATCAACGTTACAGCAGCGTTGTACTTTTTGTCATTCGTGTTTTGAAAAGTCGAACTTTCCCCCACAAATAATACCACCTCAATTTTTTTTTTAAAAAAATTAATTGATACAAAACATAAGGCAGCAAATCAGAATACAGATACTTCGGGCATAAAAATCACATTACATAAAATAACAAACCGTAATTTCTCAAGTAATGGCCATTTCTGCCAAGGAAAGAAGCATTCTATTTATAAAGAAGCGTTTGGTAATCCAGACCAGATCACCGAATGTTTAAAAAGGAGAAATATAATAGTCATGGGAGACTTCAACTTCCCCGATATTTGGGACTCAAATTCTTTCAAGGATATGAAGTCCAAAAAAAATTATCCATTGCCTCGCTAACCATTTTGTTTCCCAGAAGGTAGAGGAAGCGACAAGGGGGCCATAGGGCCCGGCCTGGGTTCAGGTGTAATGTTAAGCCAACCCACAACTTAGCTTCCAGCAGTGCAGTAGCAACAGGACTGGGGGGAAAGAGAAGCACTCACAATTTTAGTTCTCTGCACCACCATGCTGCACCTTTAAAGCATAGTTTAAACTGTGGTTTAAAGTGGCATGCAAACCAGCCCACAGACATGTTATGGGAATTTATTTTACAGTTTATTTCATTCTTCCTAGGAGTGGAATTATTTGTTATATTCAACACTTGGTTGCTGCTTTTAAGAGGCCGTTGCATGTTTAGTTCTATCTTCTCCTGCAACATTCTAGGGCAACTTTCCCATGAAGATGTCATACTAATCTAAATTTTAAAGGTCTCCCACACACACACACACAATCTGTCCATCCTGCTAGCTAGAATATTTCTAGCTAAACCCATTTTTTAAAAACTATTCTTTGCTTTATTCTTCTAACTCTACTTGTATTTGGGTTTTTATGCTAGAAGCGTGAGAACGCTAATTTAAAATGTTTTAATTAATTGTTTCTATAGTGCGAATAATTTGAAAGCCATTTGGTTTGCATTACCAAAAAATATCTTCCAAGATTTCCACCACTCTTTTAGTTCTTTCCACTTCAATAGTTATTGATGAGTTCCTTTATTAGGAGCTATTAATGAGGGCCCTGAGCTAAAGCTCTTATTGAAGCTAAACAGATTCTGCTTTAGAATTATTTAGAATTATTTTAAAAATCTTCCTATCCAAAGATGCAAGGCACACACACACCCGTCCCCTTAAAGTTGATAGGTTGCCCCATGAGGGCTGTGGAAGAGATTTCTCACGTGCTTAATGAGTTATAGTTGACATGCATGGCATTTCTGGAACTGTGTTTATATAGATATAGATATAGATATAGATATAGATATAGATATAGATATAGATATATAAAACCACAGTAAAAAGCTTAAAAATATGGTCAACCAAAAAGGCAAATAAGGGTCAGCATCAGCACTCAGCACCTCTGGGCAACTGCTGTGTCCTAGCACCTCAAAAGGCTCCCCACAAATGCTTGCCCTGGTCCCCCCCTTTTTAAAAATATTCTGGCCTGGCACTCAGAGCTACACTGGCCAATGGGATCTGGGATGTGGCCATTTTAATTGACCACAGTGCATCTGATATTGTGGAAACTTTAAATGCTGCTGCTCCCCACTGCCAGGAAAGCCCACTGAGGAGTGTACTTTGCCCAGGATGCTCTCAGAAGTGGGCCCCAATAAGAAGCAAAACCTGGAGGATCCAGACCCCTGATTTCTCATCTTATTCTCCTGCTCACTTCTGCTAAATACAGAGCAATCTGACGTGTAGTTATACAACTTTATTCTAAAGTCTTAAGCTTCTCAGTTGTAGCCAACAAAATCATCCAGTTAACAGAGGGACTTCTGCTTCACAACAGAGCTGCCTCTCTGTCTCCTCCCTATGAGAGCTAAATCTCTTCTGGGAGCATTTTTTTTTTAGTGGGGGAGTATAGCAGGAGAGAAGAGAAGAGAAGAAAACATCCTTTGCACAAGCAGAAGTCCTTCACTGGAGATAACCCTTTAACTATTACAGTTTTGAACTACGGGGGAAAAGATTGGCTGTTACAACTTTTCAAAGAACATTTTGCCCAATTTAGAATCATCTAAAAGATTGCTGAAACAGTACTCTTCATAGTAGTGAGTGTTAAAAACAGTGACTGTAAAATTGTTCTCTCAATAATGGTTTTGGACTTGGGCTTTAATTCCACAGACTAATGTTTTACAAATGTGTGGAATGAAGCCCAGGTAGCTGCTTAAAGTACATCTCTAAGCTGTACATTCCTTATATAAGCAAAACAGAGAGATTTCTTTCGGGTCCCTTGGGGAACTCCTTCTCTGATATACTGGAGATCAGGATATTTACTGCCATGTTGGTCCCCCAAAATGAGAGAAATTAATTATATATTTCACTAGGGTTTGATTTCAATCTTTCTGCGCTATACTGTTCTCAGTCGGACCACCAAGCCACATCCCGCAGGTCTCTTCCAAAGTTACCTTCATAGTGGAAGAATTGCCATAGTTTGGTTTCTTTCCACATTAAGAAGGTACCGGTAACACCAGAAGCCACAGGTCAGGAAATTGGTGCTATGCTGGCGTGTGAGGGAGCCACACTGATATATGAAGCCACCATGATGCAGTGTGCACGAGCAGAAAACTAGTAGCCCACAGGCTAGATACACTCTGCATGGCTGTTTGGACATGACTACCAACCTCTCTTATGCTCATTCCTCCTCAGTGGTGGTCTAAATGAGACCACAAAAGTGCCACAAAAGGGAACCACTGCTTCAAGCAGAAGCTACAGCAGAGGAGGCTGGGAATGCTCAATCTGTCTTCAGCTACCATGGAGAACAGGGGGCCACCATACCAGAGAGTCTTGCATGACCCAAAGGAAGAGACATTCAAGGTGCTGAGCAAAATAAAAATTGATGCCATTAAAATGCTTCCGTAGAAGCTCCTGAAACAGGCAGTGTTATGGCGCAATAGGTTTCATATGCTTGTTTCTCACATCTGAATGCATGCTTATTGGAAAATGTTCTGAGAATCCACTTTCTAGTTCTAATACATATTTCATTTAATTTAGGCAAATTGCTCATTAATCAAGCTTCATTGCAATGCAGGGATTTTGCAGTATTTGTTCAGAATTCCATTGCTGGCATTTTGCAAAAAATATAAGATTTTGCAGACTCTCTCTTCTGTGGTGCTTGGTACTTTTTACAAGCTAACGAGTTTGTGCAGATTGTAAACCCACTTCTATGATGGCCTTCTCACTCTGGGGCTAACTGTTTTTACCTATTGATGCTGGAAAGAAGCTTTATGGATGCCCTCTACTTACCCTTTCCCTGAGTCCACACACACACACACACACACACACACACACACACACACACAATGTATTTCAGAGTCCTGGAGAAAAATCTACCCTCCAAATGTTCCAGTTTTCAGGGAAAACAATTACATTTCTGTTTCCCTCCTTCTTCACTCCCTTTGTTGTACACTCTAGCATACAATAGCATCTAAAACAGAAGCCCAGAGTAGGTATCATAAATGTGCTGCCTACTAAAGTTGTATATTTAGCCCTATATTTTTAAACACCACAAGAGTTATGATGGCTCTAAAATTAGAGCCGTAATTAGAAGTGGCAAGCAAAGAAATGGGCATAAATCTATTCTTTGAAAACATTTGCCAGTTTCTTTCCTTTTGAACTTTCCTCCTAAAAGCCTTTGGTGCTAAATGAAAATTAGATGCTTTTACCATGGGCTGCTTCTCCCAAGCCCAAAGTGTATGGTAAAGGTGCAGTACAAGTTTGAGGGCCAGACAAATTTGGGGGAGGGAAATGCTTCCTGGCTTTTGCACCCCACTCCTTTGTTTTACTGATAAAATACCAATAAGGACATTTTAAAAAAACAAATAGCTTTTTCTTCTACTGTGCTTGTAAGTTGCTTAGGAATAATAAAACAAACTAGATTTGAGAATTGGCTAAAATAAGGGAAGCAGGGAAGAGGGAAGCAGGAGGGTGTTGTTGTTTTTCTGGGGGCAGCAAATATGGTGAGTTCAGTCCTTGTGCTGAAATTCTCGCCTAAACACTTGTCCAGGCACAGCCTTTTTCCTAAATGCTAAGTGCAGGATACTGCTGCTATTGTTCTTGTCATATATTAATGTCCCCGGCACCACCCCACAGACAAATATATATCTTAAGGCAATGTGAAAATATAAGAAAAAATTTTAAAAGCTACAAACAGTACAAAAAAACAATAGGAGACGGGTTTAAAGCCTATACAAGATGGACAGCTATGGCAAAGACCAATCCATTTAGCTGGGAAAGTTTGTCAGAAAATGTCCTCAATTGTTTCCAGAAAGAACAAACAGTGGGCACCTCCTGTATCTCAACAGAAATGTTGTTCCACAGAATGGGGCAGCCACACTGAATTGCTGTGGAGTGAGGTTTCAGTGAGAAACTCTTACGCAGAATTCAGTGATCTACCGAGCATATAACAGATAATAAGACAGTCTTTCAGGTAACGTGGACCTGAGTGGTATAGGACCTTATATGTTAATATCAAAACTTGGGCAGCGAGCAGATTGGCAGTCATTGGAAATCCCAAACATGACTGTCCCAAACATAACATATAATTTGTATTCTTATATTCCTATTAGGACTGAAGTATTATAATATTCAATTATTTAATAAAATTTAATATGCCTTTAAAATTGATTATGGAGGATGTACACACCATCCAAGTTTGACTTCCTTACTTTATTGCAGTGAGACAAATATTTATTTCTTTTAACTTCCCCTTTCCAAGAATTTAGAGGTGGGTAATAATGCAGCAACAAAATAACCACTGAAATCAGAATAGAGCACAAACACCAGATCTTAGCCACAAGCATGGAAAGCCAATCCAAAGAAAACCTGAACCAAGACTTCTAAAAGATCTAGAAATCAATTTTTTTATGATTGCAACTAAATGGCAAGCATAATGTCTCACAGGCATTGATCTTAGGCTGGAAGCAGTTGTTACAGTAGATATGGAACAGTCCCTGAAAACAATACTTCTCATAAACGTACAGAGGGGACCCAGTTCGGACATTAGATTCCAGAGTTTCCAGGGTCTTTCCCCATATAAAGCATGCAATCTAACTTTAGCCGAACATGCCCCGCTGCAAGTGCGGGGAAACGGCTCCCGCTCGCAACTCCTCCCCTCTGGAAGGAGGAGAGGTCTTACAGGAAAGCTAGGGAAATTATTTATAAAATGACGGAAAGGACCCTCACAAACACTCCTCAGCCACAAAGTCAGCTAAGGGCAACAAAACCCCGGCACTCAAAATTTCACAGAAATGTTCTTTTCCCTTTAATAATTTTTGAATGCAACTTATTTTCATTAATTGATAGAGAATGGCTAAAAAAATTCAGGAGAAACATTTGGCACAGCACTAATCAAACTTAGACAAATATTAGCTAACTCTTCATGTCTGGTTCCATGACGGGATAATGAAAAAAACATATAACACGGGCAACTGAGTACAGCAATGCCATAAAGATACTTCTCCTGCTCAAAAATATGACAAAGGCAGACACCATTGTAGCATCTAAATACCGTATTTTAAAAATTTGGAGACTCAAATGCTATGCATAGCAGACATCTCCGAGGGGAATACCTACTATTTCTTCTATGTATACCTTGCTTTCAAAAGGCAGCAGGACTGAGATAAAGATTTGTTAACGACAAATCCTGTGCTTCTCTTAAAACAAAATGCAAATCAGGCAATTCTATAAAGCTTTCATAATATGCAAAAGAGCCATAATCCACTAAGATGCATAGCAGAAGTAAACATTTATTCAAACATCACATAAACTACTAGTGAATACAATGTAAATCCCCAAAGATTTTACTTAATATACCTTTGCTCTTATTAGCACTTATGGAGAGCAAAAGGAAAGCAAAAGAACAGGCCTCCTATATTGCTTTTCTAAAATTACTTATTCCCAATTACAGCACACTGCTATTTTGTGCTCCAGGAATTATTTGGAGAAATCAGCACCCAGCAAGGGAGCAATGATAGCTTAGAAAGGATGAGTAAGAAAAAGAATAAATATTTAAATATAATGTAGTTCCATTTTCACATAGAATTATCTAAAGTACTATGGTTTAACTGGATTGGATATTCGGCTGTAAGACATGTTCCATTTTATGGGGCCATATGTTTAATGCGACGCTTCAGAGATTTACCAAACCCCTGCAATTATTAAATAGTATTAATTACTGTTTCAGTTTTGTATCTTCCTTTTAAGGCATGCATTTCAATTATATTTGAAAGACAGTCTCATCTGTAACTACAGGTAAACCCCCGATTTGCGTGGGGGGTTGAGTTCCGGGTGATTGCATAAGCCTGCCCCACCTTGTTCCGTCCAGTCCCCCCCATTCTGCTCTCTTCCGGGTCCAAAAGGACCAGCACATCAACAGTTGCACATAAATTGGATGCAACTAAAATGGTTGCCGTCTGTACAGTAACTCACCCAGCAGGCAGATCATCATGGTTCTATGCAGAACCGGGGACTTCTACAGACAACCTGTTGAGTGAGCATTCATCCTGATTTGCTTCCACAAATCTTACTTGACCAGTCTTTCTTGAGCACCCATTATGATTTGTTTGCAGGGAGATTATACAACAATGAGAATTCATCCCAACTTGCTTTCCCAGAGATTATACGTCTTCCTGTTGCTCAATAATTTATCCCACACTTTTGAGTGCACTTCTCCATCACTTTGCTAGCCACAGTCCGGGATGCGGGTGGCGCTGTGGTCTAAACCACAGAGCCTAGGGCTTGCTGATCAGAAAGTCGGCAGTTTGAATCCCCGCGGCAGGGTGAGCTCCCGTTGCTGTCCCAGCTCCTGCCAATCTAGCAGTTCAAAAGCATGCCTGTGCAAGTAGATAAATAGGTACTACTACGACGGGAAGGTAAATGGCACGTGCACTCTGGTTTCCATCACGGTGTTCCGTTGCACCAGAAGCTGTTTAGTCATGCTGGCCACATGATCCAGAAAGCCAGCTCCTTCAGCCTGAAAGCGATATGAGACCCACAACCCCATACAGGGCCGTCTTAAGCTTAAATGGAGCCGTGGCGCAGGGATCCCTTGGGCGCCCCCACCCTCCCACAAGCGCGCCTGCCGCCTCGCCCACACTTTCCTCAGCGGCCGAGGAAGAGCAGCGGTGAAGCCTCCTGGGGAGCACGGTGCGCCTTCCTGTCAGGCATTGACCACGGTGCCTCGTCCTCCGCTGCCACGTCCCACAACAGGCCCGTCGCGCTCACTGCCTCCCCCTCACCAGGAGGCCTCACTGCTTCAGATTGGACTTAACTATCCAGGGGGCCTTTACCTTCATTTACCTTGATGTTAAGCTGCCTGCTGATAGTGAGAGAACCAGCTAGGGCTAAGTTCTGCTGAAGGACTGGGAAGAAGTCACTTCAAGGGCTGACGAGAACTGTAGAGACGATTTAGGGGCCACAGGCTGTGAAGATGTAGAGAAAACAATATTCACCTTCAGTTTTGTCATTACCCTCATCTGTTTCTTTTTAAGGTTCTGCTTTTAGGGGTTTTTTGTCACTGCAAAGAATAAGTGTAGCTTTACGTTAAAATAAACAATGGCAATCGGGAGGTATTTGTTTAGCTTTTTCTTTACTGCTTGTTTAGTGGGAAACCTATTTCTGACATCACATCTCACATCACACTTCTAATATTAATCTTATACCTTAAAAGCAATGTAATCTTCTTTTCAAAACAAAACAAAAACACAGAAATTAGAACAGATAAACCATCTATTTCCCTAAACAAAGAACGACCGTCGTATTTCTGGCATTACAGTTCTAATACTCATTTTACACCTTAAAATCAAGAGGATTAGTCACAGGCTTAAAAGCAACGTAATCTTTTAAAGAGAGAGAGAGAGAGACAGAGAGAAATTAGAAAAGATTAATCATCTATGTCCCTAAACAAAGAACCAGGAAATAATAATGAAATACTACAGCAATCCATAAAGAAGGCTGATCGCCGAAGAATTGATGCTTTTGAATTATGGTGCTGGAGGAGACTCTTGAGAGTCCCATGGACTGCAAGAAGATCAAACCTATCCATTCTTAAGGAAATCAGCCCTGAGTGCTCCCTGGAAGGACGGATCGTGAAGCTGAGGCTCCAATACTTTGGCCACCTCATGAGAAGAGAAGAATCCTTGGAAAAGACCCTGATGTTGGGAAAGATTGAGGGCACTAGGAGAAGGGGACGACAGAGGACAAGATGGTTGGATAGTGTTCTCGAAGCTACGAACATGAGTTTGACCAAACTGCGGGAGGCAGTGCAAGACAGGAGTGCCTGGCGTGCTATGGTCCATGGGGTCACGAAGAGTCGGACACGACTAAACGACTAAACAAACAAACAAACAGCAATGCATGAAGGGATAGACAGAAATAGGGTCTTCCCCATGCCATAGCAACATAACTAGTCAGTAACCAGGGGTGGAGCAACAACAATCACATTGTAGAAGGTCCCAGGTTCAGCCACCAAGTATGGCTGGGAACAAACTATGTCTCAGATCCTGGAGAACGATGGCCCGTCTATGTACACGGTACTGCTCTAGATGAACCAATGCTCTGACTCAGCACAAACTTACGGTAACTGTTTTTCAGCAGTTTCCACCATAGAGCCACAGGCTGATCTTATTTATTGCTATGCTTCAGTATTCCCCAGCTATAAAATGGAACCAGCGTCCTCCAGATTATGTACATGCATATTTCCTTAACAACATAATGCATGTTTGTGCATGTTACACGTAAGTGACTTGCTGTGCAGCCTGCGGCTTAACTTGTTGCACTTGTCATCTGCTTGCACCTGTGTTGATTCCTGCTTTCTGTTTGTAGTACAGTTTGAGCCTGCGTTCCCTTGGCCTAATTTTGTTCACTGGGCCACACTGCTGGACTCTGCACCTCGAATCATCCATTCATGCCTAGAAATGTCTCTTTTTTTCAGTTGTGATATGTTGGAGAGTATGAAATAAATTGACAGTAGATAGGAAAGGGCTGAGCACATAAAAACACTTTTAAGAGCTGCTGCATTGTTTCTGACTTTCAGCATAATCCATGACTCAGAAGTAAAATTACGTGTTCGACAGAGCTACTCCCAGAAAAGCTTGTTTAGGATTGCAGCCTTTGTTATCCAATAAAATATTGGAAACAGCATGTATCTAGCTTTCAAAACGGAGAATAATGAATAGTTTTAAAGATGTGAGTGGGAGTAAAAATATTATTTACTCTCTTTGTATCTAAATTTTCATGTGGTAAAATAGCACTTTGTAACATGCCGCCTTAGAAATCTCAAGAGGAGTCAAACTGACCTGAGACCAGTTATCCTTGTCGCCACAGTTGTGGGTGAATGAGCTTTTACATTTGAGTCACAATATCCTAAGAAATGCACAAAGAGGAGAGCGGGATTTTAAAAATAACTCTTCAAAACGCTAACAGTCCTAATACGCTGGTATCAAAGCTATGGAAAAGAATGTAGGTCCTTTCCAAAGGACTACAATCTATTCAAAGAAGGAGCCAAGGCATTGTGTGAAATCGGCGCCGTGATGTATGGTCCTGACCAAGAGGAGGAAGTCCACTGACAAAATGAATGACTGCGGCGACATTCACACTCAACCTTAAAAAGCCTCTTATGAGTACAGTGTCATTGATCTTTCTCAGCCCCACTGTAATGTGGGTCACTGGCTACTCCTTATAGATATATATTTGTATGGAGGCGCTTTATGTTTAACAGCGCTGTTATTAGTAACACAGAAAAAAGTAACATAAAGAATAGCGTCTTGCCTGAACTGAGAACTCAGAGGGGGGTGGGAATAATAACTCTAAATAATATTTTTCCGTTCTACTGTTCCATTCCTGTGAGTCACTGCCCGGGTAAATAAGCATTTAAGACTGGATGCAGGAGCCAATCGGCATTTAGGAGGACATTTCTCACAGCAATGTTAGTCTAGAGCCCTTGGCTCTAGGACAGGGGCAAGCCAGAGACAGGGGCAAATGCTTTGCATTTTGACCAGAACTCCCAGATTCATTTGCAGGAGCCAAGTGCAAAATATTATTGCTTTTGTTTATTGTATTTCATTTCATTTATATATTGCCTTTCCTCCTGAAGTCTGGGGAGGTGCACAACATAAAAAATGCAAATGATAAATAAAACATCTAAACATTACAAGACTTAACAAAAAAAACAAAAACAAAAACAGAACAACAAAGCAGTGAAACAGAACTGTGGAATCTCAGAGCCATTTTGTGGCCGAAATGCTCAAGCAGACAAGTACGTTTTAAATAGGCATCTAAATAATAACTGGGGAGAAGAACCTTATCTCCCTGTGAGTCCCTCAGTTGGGGTGCCGCCACTGAGAAGGCACTGTATCAGACCCTCACACAGCCATGCTGGTAGGCAACAATCACATGACTCTATTACATTAAATAAAGGAGAATTACAAATTATATTTGATAGGGAGAGACTTAAGAGTCTGAAAGGGTATTCTCTATTTTTTATTTGGTCTTTGAGGCTTCTTAAATTTCCCCTTATGTGATTTAATGGAACAAAGTAACTCTATTACATTAGACAGTTTCTCCCTAAGAGGATTCAGGAGCAAAAACTGTGGGTGGGGGAGAAGAGGATTTGCAGGGGGTGTACATTAGAAGCAATGTAGACAAATGCAAGCTTGGAACCATGTCTCCCCATTGCCTTTATGTGCAACATATCTCAAAAGAGATGTGCTGTCCTTCGCTGGATGTTAAGTACCCAAGAACTCTTATCCTACGGTTTGCAACAATAGCGGTACTTGACACTGCCTAGCAATATTGGATTAATTGTCACAACCCATAGGATTTTTTTTTAAAAGCCTTAGAAAGCATTACTCTTTGGTGGGGAAAGGGTGTTCTATACATAATACAGCTTGCGCAGAGCTACCAGCGCCACAATGAGAATCATTTACAGTATATAAGGTAGAAATTATACCATTGTTAAACTGTCATTCAAAGACCCTATTATATATGAATAGCACATCACATCCATATTAAAACAGCCTTTTCTGTCAATCAGAGATGCAGTTCTGTACAGATCCAGCATCTGATTCGATTATTAAATTGGCAGAGGCTATAAAACATTGTTCTGATGTGGTATCAATCTGATCCAAGTTGCTGCCAAAACCAGAATAACAAGAGAGCTCCCCCACCCCTCTCTATAGCTCCAACCATTTATCTTAATCATGCATCAATTACTTGCAATTAGAAACATATTTTTGCATTAGCGAAGGTTATAAATAGACTAGTAGAACACCTGTAGGGTTACAGACATATGGCATGTAATGGAGGGAGAAGAGAATCCTTATGTTGCCAGCACACCCTGGCCCATCTCCTTTCAAGTGACAGAAATGGTCAGTTCTAGGGCAGAGTGCCATAGACAGGGATGATACGAGTTAGGAGGGAAGAGGAAAGGTCTGTCTGCAACACCAGAAGTACACTGTTCCATGTGTGCGACAGACAGACAGACAGACAGAGACCAAAGCTAAATCTGTCCCCCTAGGAAGGTCAGTGTCACAAAGACACAGAAACCCCAATGCAGACATTATCAATGCAACAACCACCAAGTAACATTCCCCAGTTGGGGGACTCTACATTGCAGTGACTACAGATGGGAATGGGAATCATTGAATTGCTCTTTGTTAATTCCAGTACCAGTGTCACACATTCCTGCTGGAGCAACAGTGTACAGTACTGAGGAGACCATGTGAGCTGTAATCCTTTTGAATCACCTCTAGGTGGGAGGGACCAGTCCACACTTGCCGAGATGCACGCACCCCTTAGCGGCCGAGTCCTCCAAGACTCACACACAGACCCTTCTAGGCTAGGCCTTTCCCCCTGATTGGTTACAATTTATTGGGTGGAGATGAATTGGGGGGGGGGGGTAGTTTTACCCTTCATTGTACTCTCTGTGGATGTTTTTGATGAGGTGGGGAGGGACATGTTTCTCAATGTACACCTGCACAGCTGAGCTTAACTTTAAAAGCTTTCCCTCGCATATTTTCACAGGGTGAGGACTGAGGAGGCAGAACATTGGTGATCAAGAAGGAATGTGATTGTGGTGGTAGTAGCTACATGCACTCGGCAGCCATTTCTGGTGGTGCAGCTTCACTTTGGGCAAACTGAGAGTGTGATCCCTTCATTAGCTTGCATAAGGGGAAAGAAGAGCCTCATCCCCCTCCCCAACCGCCATCAAGGACCCTTGGGGCAATGGGCTCCTTGCTAGGGGGGCGAGACTGTCCTGTCTCAGCTGTGTCTAGAGATGTAGCCTCTTCTTTTCCCCTACCCACATTAATGGGGGGATCACTCCATTAACTGATGCTTTTGTCTGCTAACCCACACACGTGGGTCTATAGAGGGATAAAATATAGTTAATTATATTCCTTCACCTACCTAATAAAACCCATCCCTTATAAGGCTCCTCCTGCTGACCTGTTTATTGAGCATTCATCCTGCTTTGCTGGAAGAAAGCTTACACAGAGACTATATTAAATTCGGTCTTTACTGAGCATTCATTCTGATTTGTTTGCAGGGGTGTTATATGGCAATGAGCATTCATTCCGATTTACTTGGGGGTGTTTATGTCTCTTCTCGTTAATCATTCATTCATCCCACCATTTCCAGTACATTTCCCTGTCAATTTCCTAACTATGAAAGGTCTGGTTTTTGGTTTTGTTTTAAGTGGATTTGTTGTGCTAAGGCAACAGAGCACTTTAATGGCACAAACATACATTTCTCCTATGCATTTGAATCCCTCCCACAAAATACTCATAGTGTGGAGGTAACCTGGACAAAGGAGGTCGACCATTGTATTCCATGCTGTGTTTTTTGCCCCCCCCCCCCCGGTGGCAATACCAAATGCAGCAATTCTTCCCAGACAAAAAGGGCTTCAGTATAGATTGCATGAGGGCATTTTCAGACATGGGGAATATTGTGTTAGTTTTGCTGATGGTCACATATGACTTTTGACCTGTTTGCTAATGTTCCTTTCATACTGCAGCACCTGCCGTGTTAGGGAACTGTGGCTTTTTGACCAATATACCAGCCTGTTGCACTAAATTTCATTCACATCAGTGGGTGTGGCATGACACAATTGCTATTGGACAACGTTGTTACTGCCCACCTCTTTCCATGCATGAATGTTCCCCCATGATAACAGGAAATAACTAAATGCTGGTACCCCACCCCAAATTTTGTCACTTTACTCTTGCTGTTTTTCCAGGTTAAGATGGCTGCAAACAGATTTTTCCAGTAAAATGGAAATGAGTGCTAAACATGTTCTATATTCCATTAGTTTTCTGGAAGTGGCTTTTACCTTGTGGGAAAGCTCAAATACTATGTGGAAATCAAAAGCAGGGAAATGTAATAAACTGTCATGTGAATGAGGCCTTTGTTTTTATATGTTGCATTCCGCCTTTTTTTAATGAAAGTGCAGCTTATAAATTCATAAATAAAAAAATATGTTTTAAGCAAAGAACAAAGTAACTTATCAACTTGGACTTGTCATTTCTTGAAAGACGAATACTTGAATGGCTAATCACAGAGCTACAGCACAAGGGAGAATTACTGCTTTCCTTTGCCGGCAAGGGAGGAGAGAATCATCTATTTTTTAAAAAAACCCAGAATTGAAATTAGCCTAAATTAAAAGATAAGACTCATATGAGCCTGACTTAGATCAAAACAGTGCAAGTAGCACACCTTTTGTACAACAAGCGAGTCTACAGAAAAAGTACTAAACTTACAAAAGCCATTGAAGAAGGTTTCATGGGGCCTTGACAGATCACATGCTGATAGCACTACCGCTGGAGTCTCAGTGGAAATCTGGTTTGGTATAATTAACAAAAGGACTCGAACTACACAAAGACAAGAGTAATTTTTTAAAATAATAATAAAGCAGAGAGGCTACAGAGCCTCTCCATTAACTAAAATGATTGATCATGAATGTAAAGTTTAGTTCATAAAAGAAAAGTGGGGGGGGGAGCTGAACTGCATGATACATTTATATGATACTTTTGTTAACCGCAGGTGGCAAATTACCATGAACTTCCCATACAGTGTAATCTCTATGCATGTCTTGAGTTCAATGGGTCTTCTTCCCTGACTTTCTGAATCCAGCCCCCATACGATTTCAGG
Source organism: Zootoca vivipara (assembly GCF_963506605.1). Classification (NCBI taxonomy): domain Eukaryota; kingdom Metazoa; phylum Chordata; class Lepidosauria; order Squamata; family Lacertidae; genus Zootoca; species Zootoca vivipara. Next base: position 30,140,479 of record NC_083283.1, read on the forward strand.
TGCCGGAGAGGCTGTGAACTCCAAGTATTTGCTTCAGTTCCAACTCTTCAAACCTAAACCTAAACTCATGTAACAGTTTCAGTAGGAGAAATCCTCTCACCCCAAATAAGAAAGAAGGAAAACACAAACAAGATTTATAACAGTGTGTTGCACAATGGAGTGTTGCTGATCAGGATTCCATCTGCTCCATTCCATTCCCTCTCCGCATGGTTTTCAATTTCTGCACCACCCTGGGAGGAGGAATCATTGAGTAATCCCACAGCCACTGAGCATGCTCAGTTCTCATTGGGGCTGTTTGGGGGGTTACAACTTGCAACTACAAGTTTGTCCCACCATATACAGTAACCTGGCTGGCGTCATCTGAGGGTATGTTCATGTTGCCCCTTGCTCTGTATCCAGAGCATCCCCACTGCTAATTTTTGAAGCTGTATTCACACGTTAGCCAAAATCTGTATATCGACCCTGTCATTTCCTGCCAAATACTGCTGTTTGATGCAATTCTTCTCAAGCCAGCTTCAATCTGATTAGAAAACTGGATGAAAACTTCTCTGATGCATCTCTATGCAAATGTGGCTTGAAAAGCAGTGGAGGGGGGGAATATGTTTCAGGCCACTAATGTGAACACAGCCCAATTGGAAGGTTCTGTTCACACTCCTGCTTTCTGGATTTGCAGTGCTGGGTTTTCAATCCATGTTCATAGGACATTATCCAGAATGCCTATGTACCCTGTACTTTGTTATAAGACACGACTGCTTGATGTGTTGCGAACACCTTTCCTCAGGGTAAATATATCCCCAACTAGAACACACCCTCAAAGGCAACAGAGGTTCAGAGCCGGGTCACCAAAGAAGCTTTGGGACTCAATTTGAACTTGTTCCACTACTGACAGATTTGGTTTGTTGCATTTTGTGTAGTGCGTATGCTGCTGTATTGATGCAAGCATGATGCCCACCCCCAATTTACTTTCTTTTACTTTTCCCAAGCACCTCTGCAATTTGGAGATCATTAATGCCGCACAATGTAACAGAGCCTTCCAAAGTATTTTCTAACCTTTAGGCACACACGTAATCCCCATTAGCTTTATTGTGAAATCGTGTGTGTGTATCAAGAGGCAAACAGGCCAATTAGAGGCAGCACAACACATATATTAATCTTCAGGGTCATACTCAAGGCCATGTAGTCCAAATATTGTTTATGAAAATGAGTTACTGGGTCAGGCAGTTGTCATTTGGGCACCAGGAATAGGTCTGGCAATTGTTAAAACTGTGCAAGTGAACTGTAATCACTGCAATTATTGTTTGTGTTAATGTGGGTGCTCATCCAGGACGTGAGGCAGCCTGCCTCTGCATACCAGGTGGTGGGGAACAACAGTGGGAGAGGGCTATAGCCAATCCTGGCCCCACTGCACTGGCTACCAATTAATTTCCAGGCCCAATTCAAAGGGCTTGTTTTGTCCTATAAAGTCTTATGCAGCTCAGGACCCCAATACCTCACAGACCACCTCTCCTCATATGAACCAACCCAGAGCCTGTGATCATCATCTGAGGCCCTTCTTCGTGTGCCCCCTCCACAAGAGGTCCAGAAGGTAGCAACATGTGGTCTGACTTTATCGACTACATCCGTCAAAAAGCGCATAAAGGTCTCTGCCACCAGCCTATATGAGATTGTGGATTATGTGACTTTCATCTTCCTCTTTCTCAGCATTTCCTCATTGTTTGCCTGGTTGTTTCTGCCATCCTTTCAACATACCTGGAAAGACATAACAAAGAGAAACAAGGCGAGCCTCTTATAGTTAGAGAATTGATTGTGGTTTGCTTTACCTTCTCATTCTTGCCAGATGTTCTGTCTTTGTTTCTCCTTTGGCTTTTTATTTTCCTTTCCCTGTTTAATGTCATGGTTTCTTTACTTTGTATTTGATACTGCTATGCCAAAATTCTTAATAAAAATATTGGGGGGGGGGCACAATGAAGAAAAAGAAAATAGCTGTGAATTAGCAAGATCTGAATCTGATAGGTAGTAAGGATGGTTTTGTCTCTTATTCAGATGTTAGGATGGAAGAAGCAAGTTCAGTTGTTATAAGTCATGCAAAAAACATATCCCATACACACACCTTCTTTTCTTTTCGTCTTCTACAAATGAATGTGTTGCGCAAATTCAACAGCTAGACTTTTTTAGGGTGAAAAAGGTAGAGCTGTTAAATACTCTTTGAGGTAACCACCACTCAATGTAGATATCAAAGAAAGAATGATCTAACCAAGTACCTAAGGCAAAAGAATGGCGCAGAGGTGATTGGCTGGCTGTTGTTTTCTGGCTGAGCTTTTGTGCCTTCAGCTACTGTACAGAACACCACATTTTACCTCTACTAGGGTCATTTACCGTACTAAGGTCATTTAATGGGGAAACAAGTGGAAAGTACAGTAACCAGGGAGAGTGGATGCTTATGAAATAACAACATACAGTGCATACAACTACATCAAACCTCAGTGCAGAATTTGGGGCACAGCTTGTTGGGGAATCACTCCTGTCATAGGCTGCCCACCCAACTGCTCACACACACAGTACAAACATTTCATATTTACTTGCAAAGCTGGCAATACTGTCACATTAACATTTCCCTCCCGCAACAGTGCCCACTCAACAACTTTGTGTGTGTTTGTCTGTGTGTGTGTGTGAGAGAGAGAGAGAGAGAGAGAGAGAATACCTTGTTTAGTATACAAATTTATTGTTTTATATGACAGGGATACCAGTAAATAATACATGTAAATTCATAGAATTATAGAATTGTAGAGTTGGAAGGGACCACAAGGGTCATCTAGTCCAACCCACTGCAATGCAGGAATCTTTTGTCCAACATGGGGCTCAAACCCACAACTCTACCAACTGAGCTAAATTGTGAATTTTTAAATGAGCTACAGATTTTGAAAATAATTTTTTTAAAAAAAGGTATTAAGAAGTTGAACAAATGGGAAATGTGCCAAATGGTGTAGGGCTTTTCCTGACCATGTGATTTTATTTTATAAACACACACACACACACACATTCATTATAAGGGAGAAAAAAAGCAGAGAGGAGAGCATAACAAGAAACTCCAAACATCCTTTCCAATTTGCTGCTTTCCCTTTTAAGGGTAAATTTCAAGGTTCAAGAGAAATAACACCCCCCTACTATCTTATGAAGAGGATGGGGGAATAATGACAGGAGCTTTATCAATTTATGAATGGCTATTGCCCCCTTCCCATTTCTCATTCTATTTGAGGTTACCCTCTGACAAACTGAATGCCACTAGAAATAATTGGTGTGTGGGTCTCACTGCCAGACGTGGTAACAGCACTGGCTTAGATGCCTTTTAAATAAAAATTAAATATTGGACAGGTTTGTAGAGGATTGTTAGCCGTTATTGTTAAATAGAGCTTCCAGTTTCAGAAGTAGTATACCTCTGAATACCAGCTACAATACAAACAAAACAGAAATGAGAGCTGCAGCCCTCACTCTTTGCTTGATGCTACCCTCTTGCAAACAAGATGCTGGGCTATTTAATTCTTAAGAGTTGCCCATCCCTCGACTCCTTAAACAGCGCAATGGGTTCTGAATCCCATTTCTCCCATCATCTCTCATTGGGCAGCACGTCGTCCGCTCTTTTTCTTTCCATGTGATTGGATGCAAGCGCCGCCCATCAGGCAGCTGGACCCGCCTGGCCTCTTCGCCGCAATCGGCTGAGCTCCCCGCGGAGAAGCTTGGCAAGCCCACAGAGTTAAGGGTAGAGTAGCTCACCATCTGGATAGCGATTTCTGGGTTTACTTTGGAAGCCATTTTTAAACCTTTCCGTCTCCGGAAGCGAGAGAAAACAACGGGGAAACCAAAGTGTTTTATATTTTATTTACATTTTTACCAAATCTGTGACTGGGCTTCAGAATGCCCACCCCAAAAAGGGAGTAGCAAAGGCAGGAATCCATGCTCATTTTTTAACCCAGGCCTTCAAATCCCCCATATTTTGGCTTGGGGGCGGGTGGGCAGTTGAAAGAGTGTGACTACAACAGTACAGTACATTGTTAATACTGCATTTTGGAGGTCATCCTGAGGCTTAAGCGAGAGAGGAAGTTTACAACAGCCAGCTATGCATGCTGCAGGTGGGGCTGAGGTCGACTGGTTTGGCTTGGTCTAACCAAAAGTCAACCGATTTCCACCCCGACCCTTTCTAGTCCCAAACTAGCACTCAGCTGTATGCAGAAGTCCTGTGCTCTGCTGACTTGCGTGCAGATCCGCAAGACAACAAATCCTTAGAAGGTAAAAAAACCCTAAGACCACGTTCTTCATACGAAGAAAGACGTTACTTGGAACATGGAGCTCAGCATATCCTATATATTAATTTGAGGGCAGGGGCGAGGTGTGCCTATTGCCCAATCGCACCCGTATTACAAAAAACTGTGTTTCTTTCCTGTGTCCTTTTCTACGGAGAGCTCTCACTTCGCCCTTAGGGAGAAATAAAAAGGTCTTTTCAAACCAGAGAGTTGGACGATGTGTCACTCTTAATTTATTTTTTGTTTTTACTATCTCTATGGGCAAAAGCAGAGAACAAGAACCGCGAAGCGGCGGGGGGGGGGAGCCGCTCTAGGAAAGACGTAAAGGGCATCTCATTAGTATTTCCTGCTTCGGCTCGGGAGACGCTCTGCGCCTGTAGTCGCCCGTTACCTACAACGCTGGGGAAAGCAAAGGACGAGGAGCACCATAGAGATGAGGAGAGCGGAAAGGTGCGCGGTGTGGTGGAAACAAGCTCGGCTGCTCTAGGAATCCCCGAAGGAGAACTCGACGTCCGTAGCGAAATCCGGGTCACCGAACTGCATGGTCTCTTCCTCTCGGTCGGCGCGGGAAACGGGGCGGCGGGGTCTCGCGGAGTAGCCCCTCCCTCAGGAAAAGAGAGGTCAGTCCGTGACGGAGGAGGGGGATTTGGTGGGGGGGGGGAGACTGGCACTCGGTGGGGAGGGAATCGCGGGGGGCTGGAGGGGAGAGGGGCTGCGTGGCGTCAAGGTGGGGTGGGGGTGCAGGTCCCCAAATGGGGTTTAATGCGAGCTCAGGACCATCCTTAATTCTGGGACACAAGAGGCCTGAAGAGGCCTGTTCTTTGGAACTCCCTGCCTATTGAGGTCAAGCAGGCTCCGCCTCACCGTACGCTTTTTCCAGCTCCTGCTAAAAGCATTCGTGTTCTCGCAAGCCTAATCCAGATGCTTAGAAACTTGAGGTAGTTTTCATCTGTTTTAGTGCTTTGACGTCTGTATGCTTGAAAGTGAATTTTGTGAATTTTTGTAAACTGCTTTGAGGTTGTTGTTTTTTCCTCCTTCACAATTTTAATGAAATAAATAAGGGAGCAAAATCTTGGAAGTTGGGTTACCCCCTCTGTGCACATCCCCAAACCAAGTTTCTTTGTGTTATATCCCTACCTGCTTTGTAAAAAGTGTTACCAGTTGAATTTCTGCCTGCCATGTATCTGCTTGTTTACATTTCTTTGTCCCCTTTTCTCAAGGAACATAGGAAGATGTCATATACAGAGTCAGACGATTGGCCCATCTTGCTCAGTATTGACTGCATGCTGACTGGCAGTGACTCTGCAGGATTTCAGGCAGGGGGTCTCCCCCAACTCTATCTGGAGATGCCGGGGATTGAATTTGGGGCCTTCTGCTTGCAAGTGCAGGTGCTCTGCCACTGAGCTGTGGCCCTTCCAGGGTTGTATGGATGATCCTTCTTCCTAACACCACTTTTTATCCCTGCAACATGCATGCAAGTTAGGATTGGCTTGAATGCTAGTTCCTACGGTTCTGCTTGTGGCCTTCCCCTGAGGCATCTTTGTGGGAACATAATGCTGGATTTGTTCTGATTCAGCAAGAGGTTTTTCCTTAATGTTCCAATGAGAGAATGTCTAATCCAAAGTCACCCAGTGAGCTTCTTCACAGCTGAGTGATGTTTTGAACCTGGATCCAGCCAACTGTAGTCTTAACACCACTGTATCATACTGACATTTCTATGACTGATTCCTCTATGGGGTGGGTGAGTAAGGGGCTTAGCCATGCTACATGTGGCTTTAAAAAAACAACAATTGATGAATAACCACAAACCTCTAATTGAAACTAATTTACAGTTAGTTTCAAAGCCCTGCTCCTGCATTTTTCATGCCCCTAAAGTAATGATGAGTGAAAACGAATGAAAAACACAGAAATCAGCACCTGCCATCATATACAGTGTACAGTATCAGCTTTCCCAAGCCTGGTGACTTCCAGAGGTCTTGGGCTGAAATGCACATCATTCCTGATCATGCTGGTTGGGAATGATGGGAGTCCAACAGCATCTGGAGGGCGCCAGGGCTGCTGTACTAATAGTGAACATAAATATCTGTTATGTTGGTCCTTACATAGATGGAAGAGCACTGCCCATGCCCTGGAAAGTAGCAGCAGCATTTCAAGGATCCCAAAGTTTGCAAAAGTAAACATACACACACTGGAGTGACCCCAAAACAGCCCTCTGAACACTGAGTATGCCCAAGTAATTGGAGGAGGGTAGGAATGGAATAGGGCATACCAGAAAAATGCAGGATAAGCAGCCAACCAGTCATGAAAAAGAGCATTTCTTGCCCCAACATTTAGTTGCACTTCCCACTTGTTGCCTGTATTTGAAGTTTGAGTGAACAGCTGTTCAAGATGCAGAGTCCAGTGGAGTGCCATTGAGAAATCCATGCCATTGATCCTTTCCCGTGAACATGGTTTTCAGATGTTTTGCTTGCTCCTTCACACATTAAAGAATGAGAAAAAAAATCCCTTAGGTAACCTTGTTGAGGTGTCTTCCTTGTATACCCCTAGTATTCCAGAGTTGGCATATTGCAAATCCCAAATTATTCTGCATTCAGTGATTCATAATCATTTGCAAAGAGGCATGTTAATTTGAACAAATCTGGCGTGTTTTGTTTAGTTACCTAAATAATATCTCTTAAGACAAACGTGCTTTTAACAGTTACGGTATGTAATTACACCAAGAATAGAAAATTGCACATCTATACAAGTCAGTATCTAGATTTTTGTTACCAGACTGTAGAGAATCACAGTGCCCTACATACAAACACACTCACGCTCCTTTCATTCACAGGAGGCACCAAAATAGACACAGAATCACAGTTACCTCATAACAAAGTCTTGTGTGCGTGAATTCTGCTTACACGCCCAGTTCAGGTTTGGGAGTGCCTTAGCAAATATTCTACAAGTAGGTTGAACAATGGTGTGGTCATCTGAGGAACTTCTTTCACTACCCATTTCCTTCCAGCAAATGAATCTGGGGTTGGGGGGGGAAGAGAATAAGTGTGCATATCTATGTGTGTGTTCATTAGTCCTGTGGAAGAGCTCTCAAATAGACTTGTCACTGAAATTTGCCTAAAGCAAAATCAAAGTGAATCTGGAGGTTCTTGTTCAGGAGAGTTAGAGGAATTTTGAAACGATTAATTACATTTTTCAGGTGGGATTCCATTTTTTCTTTCTTTTTAATAACATTTGAGCAGCAGTCCCACCAGGAGCAAGATTGCCTTTGCTTATTTCCTTCAATGACCTTATTCAAAGGTTATTTCTCAGCTAATATGGAGAAAAACAAGGTGGTGAATACTATAGGTTTTGAAGGCAGGGTTAAAACCATTGGCACAGGAGTGGAAACAATTACCAAGATGTGCCCTAAAAAAATCTTGATGGTACTCAAAGAGTCAATTTTCATATCGTATGTGTGTATGTTACACACACATGTCATGTATTCCTTGGAAGGAATATCTCAGACCTCTTAAATGTGGTAACATATGCGAGAAAGGAAATATCAGTTTGAAATCACATATTCAAAGCATGCACAGTGCACAGACTTGATCCAAGCAAAATTGCTATAAGGAAATTAATGCTACATTAGCAGGCACATTTTAATTTCCTTTCAAAGCCCATGGTACCTCCCTTAAATTATTTCCTTAAGATAAAGATTTGAGTGAGCTAAAAAGTGCACCGTATAAGCCCTCTTCTAAGCCTTGCTATCCTTATTAAAAAGTGAGGTGGGGTGGGGGGAGAAGCACATCATTCTTATCATTTTGTCATTGATGGAAATTGACTCATTTTGTGCAGATCTAAGCATACATTTATATTTTTTTAAATGGTAGTTAAGCAATTTATATTATTTGTTGCTGTAATCAGTTACTTTCCAAGATGATTTTCATTTGGATTGCTTAGGAATATAGGATTGTTTGTTTATACAGGAAACGGAATATTAGTGTTAGGTTTTCAGAGGCAGTAAATTTCATAAGAGTTGCAGGTCTGCTGATACAGACATGGAATTCACTGTCAGCAGGAGCTCTCCCATTAACTTAAATGGTGAAGAAAGGGATGGGGGATTATATAGCATTCTCTATCACTGAAGTCTCAATGTGCACATAACTCAGTGTGCACACTGAGGCCCCCAGATTGGGGCAAATATGTTTAATTAATGCTCATTCCTTCTGCATTTACCATTTAGCTTTGTGCAGACAAATTCCTATGTGGGGGTTAATCAGACTTCAGAATTTAGCGAAATTACAAGTAGAAGGAACCAGGAACATCAGGTTACTGTCTTCTACAACAGTGCAATTTTACCATTGATGCTAACTAGAATACAGCACAGAATGCTATTTTTTAATATATAAAAAATCCTTTGTTCTTGAGCTTGGTGAGATCTGTGGTTTTTCACAGCAGAAGACTCAGATTTAAATTTTGGTGCAGTAGGTTCTGAACTTCTTTGGAAGTTTATTGAGACATTTATCAGTGATAATTCAGGGCTTCCTGAGACTAGAAATGCAGTAGATATCTAAAGCTACTTCAGCATCCTGTTAATGCATGTTCAGAAGTCTTCATATCGAATACCATAATAATTCATTCAAGAACTTATGTATATAACATGGTGGAAGTCCTTTCAAATATCCCTGTTCTAAGTTATGATCACTTCACTTCTGTTGTAAATTAAGAAAAGCACTTTGTACCCCGTATTTTAAAAAAATAGTTTACCGTGTGGATCGATTTAAATACTGTAATGCGGGTTTTAAAATTCATATATTTTCTGCTGCAAGTTACAGCGTATTGGATTGCAACTAAATAAAGCTTGTGTACTAACCTTGCAACATAATATAAAATAATTGGTAATGCAGACCCACGTGCCATTTGCACCACACAATTATATCTGCCTTGGGCTGTGAATTTAATGTACATATGTAAGCACACTGAGCAAAATCATGTACTTGGAGACAAGGCCACAATCCATTGTAGAGTTGGCTCAGCAGAGCTTGTAGCTCAGCATCTAGAACTTTCAGAGGCCAGGCTTCCAGTTAGTGGGCAAAACAGTGTTTTTCTATGAGATAAAAAGTAAATGTCCTTGCTATTTGGTTGATAGTCATAAATATTTATGATTGTAGGAAAGTATGAACACAGTGCATGATTTATTGTACGTACAGTATCATGTTCTTAATGCTCAACTATTGAAGTCAAAACATTTTCCCTATTTTTTTCTTTTATGTAAAAAACAAACAGGATTTAGTGGAGTATGTTTGAAAACAGGTCTGACCTGAGATTTGAAAAAGAATCTAGTTATGAATGTTTGTATTCAACACAATTTAATAAATATTATGTAATGTAACTATTTTTTTTATCCACCCCAATAATCTCTTATTGATTACAAACTAAGCAGGAAGCGGAAAACTGCTCCATCTTACTGCCAAGACAGTGAAATGGAAATTATGAGAATACTGAGAAAAATGTGAAATAAATTAAACATAGCACTTCATTGGCATGTTTAGGAATTTAAAAAACAAAACAACCAACCGTTGTCAGTATTATACTGTCATAACACACTAATTACATTTGGCAATAAGAAGAAAGCAGTTATCTGAAAAGTGAATTCCAACCACCCTTAAGAGACTCATTCCAAAACACAAGATGAAAATTTGGTCTCACAGATACGTTATTAAACCTCCTTAAAGCAAAACAAATACAATCATTTGATACAGCTGAGCCAAAAGCAGTGCCATTTAGTCTGGACTATGTGATTTTAAATGCCCACGTAGAACCTAGTTTCAGTGGTGGATGCTTTAAACCAGGCATCCCCAAACTGTGGCCCTCCAGATGTTTTGGCCTACAACTCCCATGATCCCTAGCTAACAGGACCAGTGGTCAGGGATTATGGGAATTGTAGTCCAAAACATCTGGAGGGCCGAAGTTTGGGGATGCCTGCTTTAAACAATGGTCAGGTCAGCCTTGCCTTTGTTCTGAAATGAGAACTACAGCAGATCAGTGCTGTGAAGATCTATGGGAATAAGAAGTGCAACTTTCTTTAGCTTTAGCCCAGGTGCCCGGTGTGTTCTTTCCTCCTTCTGTGTCTGCTGCTCTGTGTCCTGCCACTACTGACTCCACCTTCTTGTTAGCAGCCGTCCGGCAAATGGAGAGCTGCACTTACAGGAGGGCTGAATGTGTCTTAAAAGTACATGGAAAGCAGTGGTTTAGTCTGTGTGTTTGTGTATCATGGTACAAAGACTAAAACTCTGGGAGAAAAATGTACTTAAAATGGACTTTAAAAGAAAACCAACAGGAGGTTTCAGTGACCCAAGAATGTCAAATGGTTACTTGTATCACCCCCCCCCCATAAATTACAATGATATATACAGTGGAACCTCAGTTTATGATTGTCTCGAAAGCTGGAACATTTCGGCTTTCAAACCCCAAAAACCCAGAAGTAACTGCTCCGGTTTTCAAACAATTTTCGGAAGCCGAACGTGCCATGTGGCTTCCATTTTGAGTTTACATATGTTATTGAGACTTCTGTATTGAGTTTTCAAACATTTTGGAAGTCAAACGATCTTCTGGAATGGATTACATTCAGAATTCGAGGTTCCACTATATGTATATGTGTGTGTGTGTGTGTACAGGAAAGGGTTTTCCATTTCTGTTTAGATCAACTATATGTGCATCTTTCTATTAGTAATGTAATACCCTTATTAGGACTGAGCCACCTTTGAAGTTTCCCAGAATGGTGCACCCAGCTAGATGTTAAAAGAGAAGACTGGGTTGAAGAGATGAAGATTATTGGTAAAGGGCAAAACAGACACCCAACTGTCTTAGTTATCTATTTCAAAAAAATTATTTGCCTTAAGTGAGTTTGTGCCCAGTAGAGAGGACCTGAGTTAATATACCAAAGCTACTAGTTCCTCTTGGGGCAACAGGATGGAGTGGGGTAAGGCGGGAAAGGACATTTAGCCAGAATAAAAGTTATGTAAAATTCAAGAGACTACTTGAGTTGTTGGTCTTACAGGTATCAATGCAGCTGCCATTCTTCAGTGTTTCCAATTGATCAGAAGGTCAGCGGTTCGAATCCCTGTGACGGGGTGAGCTCCCGTTGCTCGGTCCCAGCTCCTGCCAACCTAGCAGTTCGAAAGCACGTCAAAATGCAAGTAGATAAATAGGAACCGCTACAGCGGGAAGGTAAACGGCGTTTCCATGTGCTGCTCTGGTTTGCCAGAAGCGGCTTTGTCATGCTGGCCACATGACCTGGAAGCTATACGCCGGCTCCCTCGGCCAATAATGCGAGATGAGCGCGCAACCCCAGAGTCGGTCACGACTGGACCTAATGGTCAGGGGTCCCTTTACCTTTAATCTTGAATTACACACTCCCTAGTTGGGCAAAATCATAGTAACAGTAGTAGCAGCGATAATAGCTGCTCTTCAGCTGTAAGTAAAATGAAATGTGTTACACATCCAGTATTTTTGCCAAACTACCATTTCCGGCTTAAGCATTATTGTGGACATAGCCATCAATGATGTCTAGCATAGTAAGATGCATCTTGCATGGTACAGAAAGTTTATTATCTCCAGGCAACATAATGGATTTTAATGAAAAATTAAAAGGGGTATTATCAGTCCAGTTCTCTGTATCAAGGTAGTTAAAATTCCCAAACCTAGATATTTCCCTTCTATTTCCCATAGTTATTTATCCTTTTTACAATATCCAGTAAAGAACTGTAAATTAAATGACTAAAATTCTAAGTAAAAGATTATGTGACTTAAGAAAATGAATATAGTCATGAAAATCATGTGATTTCTCCTAGTCTTTTCCTCAAATTTTGAAGTCCTCTTTTCTACTTGTAAAATGGAGATAATTCTTCAATGCCTCACAGGAATACCATGAAAATAATCAGTTAACATTTTCAGGGATTCAAACATAGAAAGTTATATAAACGTTAAGTATTATTAGCTATGCAGAATGGTTAGAGAACCTAAGTCTATATTATTCTTTCAAACGATAGTAGGCACTTAATTGAAGAGTATAGAAATTTAAAATGTAATATGAAATTAATCTTTTCTAAGGTTATTTAAGCTAATGGCATAGTAATGGCAAACTAATTTTACAGTGATTAAGAGATAATATACTCAGGGCTTCTAGTCAGGCTTTTGTTGAGGTAACATACCTATCTTTGATGAGACTGAAGATAGAAAAATACATTGTACAGTATGTGTCTCTAAGGAGATTCTCTATTGTGGTTTGGGTTGAAAACCCGTAGAGTGGAGGCAGCCTACAGACAGCCAATGTGGGCCCTTTTAAACAAAGACCGATGAGTTTGTCTTGCACACTGTAGCTTTGATAGAAGTCTTCTTACTTGGCAGCTGAATTCTCATGCAACTGTATTCCTCAGTACTCCTCAGGCTCCTTGGCATGGACTCAATACAAATGATTTTGAGAGTCTTTTACTAGCACACACGGTAGGAATTACTCTTAAGAAATTATCATGTTTATAAATAGTATATCTTTATTACATTGACATCTCTCTTCCATGATGGAACTTGCAGCACACTGGGTTCCCAGGTAGTCTGTCCAGACGCTGACCAGATTTCAACCTGCTTCTTCAGCACAGGTGTTGCATTGTATACCTTCAGGCCATGTTTAAGGCCTGCCTCCACCAACCTGGCAGGCTGCAGATGTTGTAGGACTATAACTTGCATCTGCTGCAGCCAGCACATTGTGAGATTTGTAGTCCAACAACATATGGGGAGCACTAGGTTGGTAAAGGGTCTTATAGCCAGAAACTGGGTCTTGGATGAAAACCATTGCTTATTTTTCTGGTGGTACCCAATGATCCTCAATACCGGCACTTACTTTTTCCTGGAGATGCTCGGCTGCATGAGGAGACATGGCATGGGCATTGCCATTCCAGGGCCCAGCTCCGCTGCCCCCCCCGGAGGCTGTTCTTGGGCCCTATAACTGCTGCTGCTTCCTGTCAGTAGCTGCGTGGCTGGCCAGAGCGCACGAGTCCCGCTCCCTGTGGAGCGCAAGAGCAGGCAGCACAGTGTGTGATGTGCTTTCCCTGCCATGCAGTGCGCTCTGCTGCTGGCCTTGTTCACGATGGTCGTGGCAGGGTGGGCGCAGGAGCCGCCAGAAAGTCACCGGAGCCAGTGCGGCAAGAGTCCCAGGTAATATGAGGACGGGAGGGAGGGAGGGAGGCCATCTGGCTTTAAGGGACCCTAAGGGTCATCTAGTCTAATTCCCTGCAGTGTGGCTGGGGAAGTGGGTGCCATGGCCAGCGCCAAAACAAGCCCTCCTTGTGGGACCCCTCCATTGTCTTTGCCAGTTCTGTTTCTGGAATTCCTCTAACGCCAGCCTCTCTTTCTTTTTCAGACTTACGCTCAGTATAGCCGCTTTGCAGAAGGCACGATGAGGCAGTTGTACATGTGATCCAAGTTAAATCGGTGCAATCATTTTTCATGATGAGTTCCTTAAGTAGTTACTTTATGCCACCGAGTCAAAAAAGGAAGGCTGAAGAAGAAGCAGAAATTGTGGAATCAACTTCTGATCCTTTCAAACATCGCAAAACTAACACCGAGGATACATGCGGTCAAGAGGATGGAAGTTCAGGCAAAGATTGGCCCGAATGTTGGACACTATTGCAGAAAAATGACTTCTGTCAGAGAAATGAGTGGCTCTTTGTCAACAATAAAAGGTTGGGCTGCAAAGTGTGCCGAGATATCGGAAGTCTTCCTGTCGAAAAGCGGATGGGAATGAAAATTTCAGTAGAGTGGGCAAATTGTAAAATTAGTCATTTTGGAGAGTCTCGCAAACAACAGTTAATGTCTTTAAGAAAAAAGATTTTTGAACACAAGGAAAGTGGAGCTCACAAAGCAGCAGAAAGGATAAAATCTGAATCTAAAAATGAAAAGTTAGATAAAGTTGTCTTAAACACAACAAAAGTGTTTCGAACCGCTTACAAAGTTGCAAAAAAGAATCAAGCATTTAACAACTTTGAAGATGAAATAAATTTACAGGAACTTAATGGCCTAGACATGGGATATACCTTTCACTCTACAAATGCCTGCATTAATATTTTAAACCATATTGCAGATGAAATGAGAAAAACATTAATAAGCAACATAGTGAACTCTAAGAACAAAATGTCCTTAATTATTGATGAATCGACAACAGTGAATAACAGAATAACTTTGATTGTTATTATTCGCGTAGTTCTTCCCAAACATTCGGCTCCAGTTAGTCTTTTCCTAGATTTGATTGAGTTACAAGATACAACAGCAAGAGGAATTTTAAGCTCATTAATCAGTCATCTTGAGTGCCTAGGAATCTCAGAAGATTATTTAAAGGAGTATTTATTGTCTGTCACTTGTGATGGTGCTGCAGTGTTGTTTGGCGCACGTGGTGGTGTAAAAAGGTTAATAAAAGAAAAATTTCCGAGTGTTATCTTCTGGCGTTGTGCTAACCATCGTCTGGAATTGTCTGTCAGTGATACTGTGAACAAAGTGGTTGGAGTTAATCACTTTAAGAATTTTATGGACAAACTCTATGTGACTTACCACGCTTCACCCGAGAATGCTAGGGAATTGGAGGAATGTGCAGCAACTCTAGAACTTCAGCTTCTGAAAATTGGAAGGATTTTAAGCACTCGCTGGGTTGCTTCTAGCTTTTGCACAGTTTTTGCAGTTTGGCAAGATTATGAAGCACTGGTTTATCACTTTCAGGAGGCAAAAGAAGACAGGAGAAGAAGCAAAACAGATCGCTGTCTTTATGAGGGTCTTTTAAGGACAATAACATCATGTGAATTTGTTCTCGATTTGGGTCTTATGTGTGACGCTCTCCAAGTTCTCAGTGAACTAAGTTTGGATTTACAAGAGCGAAATATTGATTTGTTTACAGCAGACAGGAAGATAAAGAACACAGTTCAACTTTTTGAAGAACGAACTGAAAATCCTGGTCCATACTATAGTGTTGCTCTTCAAAGTCAGAAGACTATGAAGTTCAAAGGGAGTGAGCTCCACAAAAATGAAAAACTTACCCCTACAATAAGTTCATCTGCTTTCTATGAAAGTCTGAAAGAAACTGTTAGAAAGTGTATACTTGAAGGAGATGATGCTGATTTGCCTGAATGTGCCAAGGTTTTAGATTCCAAATATTGGCCAGAAAATCCTGGAAAGCAATTAACCTTTGGTGAAACTGAAATTAGAAAGCTAGCACAAAAGTTTTGCTTAAATGAAAAGGAAACAATTTGTGGCTTTCATGAATATCTTGAAGAAAATGAAGTCCCAGACAAATTACTTCCTCTAATGCATGCTTTAAGCACAATTGCAATATCTTCGACGGAATGTGAAAGAGGACTATCTCAGATGAATCTCACAGTAACTTCATCAAGATCATCTCTGGTTATTCGGACAGTTTCTTCTCTGATGTTCATCAGGATGGTAGGACCTCCTCTTACTCAGTTCAATCCTACCAAATATGTTGAATCATGGCTGCTACAAGGACATCCTAACACAGTTGATACAAAAAGCAGGAAGCGATCTAGAGAAGACGAGGGTACATCGGAGGATGTATCAAAAGTGTGGCACTTACTCTAACAACTTCATGGTGAGTACTGGCACCGTTATTTCCTCAAAAAAAGGAAAAGGAAAAGCACTGATGAAAAGCATCAGTGCAAGTGATTTTCTGTGCCTGCTTTTGTTCTAGTTTGGTGAGATGATTTAGTTCAATTTCATCACCTGTAACAATTAATACATTTTACAACTTATTCCACAAAGTGCTTCTGCTGGAAAATAGACACTTCAGGTTTCCTCTCTTTATTTAAGTCCTGTTTGCCTTTCTGTAATCAGAAACAGTAGCAATGTTCATTACAGAGATGGGTCCTGCTTGGAAATGTTTTAGAGTTACGCTCCATATACTAAATTTATGACAACCTGTTTGTTTAAAAAAGCTTTCAAAATGAAGTCTTCAACTATCGCCAGCAGAGTTGACGCAGGACTAGGTCATGATGGAAACCAGGGGGGTGAAACCTGTGGACCTCCTGAGTTGGTGGATATCTGAGTCCTAGCCAGCTTGGCTGAAGTCGTCCAGCATTTGGAGGGCCAGAGGTTCTCTATCCCTGCGTAACTGTGCTCCTTAGTAACAAAGGAAGCTATTGTCAGATCAGTGGTCCATCTAGCTCAGGGGTAAGCAACCTAAGGCCCGTGGGCTGGATGCGGCCCAATCGCCTTCTCAATCCGGCCCACGGACGGTCTGGGAATCAGTGTGTTTTTACATGAGTAGAATGTGTGCTTTTATTTAAAATGCATCTCTTGGTTATTTGTGGAGCACAGGAATTCGTTCATTTATTATTTTTTTCAAAATATAGTCCAGCCTTCCACATGGTCTGAGGGACAGTGGACCGGCCCATGGCTGAAAAAGGTTGTTGACCCCTGATCTAGCTCACCATTGCCTACACCAGGCATGTCAAACCTGCGGCCCTCCAGATGTTTTGGCCTACAACTCCCATGATCCCTAGCTAGCAGGACCAGTGGTTGGGGAAGATGGGAATTGTAGTCCAAAACATCTGGAGGGCCGCAGGTTTGACATGCCTGGCCTACACTGACTGGCAGCAGATTTCCAGGGTTTTAGACAGGGAACATTCCCAGCGCTACCTGGAGATGTCGGGGAAGTGAAGCTGTGACCTTCTGGATGCAAAGCAGATGCTCTACCACTGAGCTGCAGCCCTTTCCCTTACCCCTCTAAGCAGTGTGCCCAGACCCCACAAAATGTTCCAGCAAGACAATGTAACCCACAAGAGATGTGGTATTGATTGGCAGCTGGAGATGCATTTTACACTGTGATGAGTGCCTAACAGATTATCAGCATGCCTCACTGATGTAAATGGCCTTGGGAACTAAGGCACTTGGATAATAAGACGTTTGAATCAATTGGAATATTACTTACTGAGAGGTTCACTAATAAGCTGCTGCATTCACAGCCAACACAATTAAGGGATTTCAGTAGTCAAACTTCTTACAATAGGAGTTTTAGCCCATTATTTTCCTTTTCTGTCTAAGCTTTGGATCCTGAAGATATGCAAGGCCAGCATGCATTAAGCAACAGAATGTGTGTGACCTTCCATTATGAAAATGCTGTTTGTTTTCTGCTAATTATGCTTAAAAAATGAGATGGAGTGGGAGTGAGATGGCAGTGACATTGGATTGGCATAAATTAGTTTATTACAGTAGAATAGTGGGCGAAGCGGGGAATGACACCCTAGAGATTACTTGAACTCATACATTTCTGCTGCCAAAGTTTACAGGCCTGTAAATTTAAATGTAGAATTTTTGTAGGCAGAATGCATTGACAAATATGCCTAATGGTAATACATCTAGTTCTGAGCCTCAGAACAGGTCAATAATAATGCTTATATTGATAGCAGCAATGTAGGAGATGTTATTTGGTATTAAAGCTAAAATCCATGTTATCCCCTTAATCATAATTACATTAATATTGACAGGCCCTTGACAATACCCACTTTACTATTGATAGATTTCTGTCAATAATGCATTTCTAAATAAAATATATTCATTCATAATTTGTACAATACTCAGTAAGCAATGCTAAAGTATATCAGGAGAAATACCTATTTTATTGGTGATATACAGCAAATTGTTTTCTTACAGTGCATGTTTTGCAAGAGGGATTCCTGAATTTAGTTAAATAAAAATGAGCAATATATTATGTTATTTAAAAGAGCTGTTGGACAGATATAAAAACATGACATGCGGTTTACTTCCGGAAAGGAAAGCAGGGTGACATTACAAGAAAAAATCTGGTCAGAAACATCTCAAATACATTTAAAACCTGAACCACGTCATCTTTAAAACATTATTATTTTAAAGTATATACAGTGACATTTGGTAATATTTCTCCCCCCTCAAGAATTCTTGTTTGCTTTGCTTGATCACACTCTTCACAGAGCATTGCTAATGATAATATTTTTAAAGGTTTCCGTTTGGAGCCTTATAGTTATCAGTGTTTTGACTAAGACGGTGGAAAGGAGTTTCCAGAGGCTTTGTACTTTCATAGAATATCTCTCGGCTTCATAGGGCATAATATAATTAAAATTGGTGTGGTGCTGTTTGTAAGAGTGTGAGTTATAGGTCAGGAAGTTGCTGATTCAAATCTCATCTCTGCCACAAACTCTCTGGGACTAGCTGACCCTAAGCAAGCCTCTCTA
The DNA here is from genome assembly GCF_963506605.1 of Zootoca vivipara. Lineage (NCBI taxonomy): Eukaryota > Metazoa > Chordata > Lepidosauria > Squamata > Lacertidae > Zootoca > Zootoca vivipara. The sequence continues at coordinate 30,159,020 of NC_083283.1, forward strand.
TTATCTTAGCCTCAAGCCCATGGCAGTGGAGGAGATATACTGACTGTATCTAACTTTTCGCTATCTCCTCTTTAAGCCCTGAGATGTTCTAGGACAATGGGTTTCTAAACTTGCTTCACCCAGGAATGTACATTCCTGCCAAGGAATGTTTTACAGGGCAGATTTGGGGGGAGGTTCCAAGTCTTACGCTCCGTTCTTTGGAGTGCCAGCCAATCTGTTTATCTTATTTAAAGCATGTTTATGCTACTTTTCATCCAAAAAGCTTCCAAGACAGTTTAATATTTTTTTTTACAATTACATAAGTGTTGTGGGGTTTTTTTTAAGGTCACTAAAACTCTGCAGCTTGTTAAAAGGTCTAGTGATGGTTGACCAATTGATGTTAAGAGAAATTTGTCTATTACGACTGATCTTGTCTGGGAGGATGCCTGGAACACAGCTAGACAACCCCCTTTCTAGAAGCATTTTGAACAGAATTCAGTACAGTAGACCTGCAACATAGGTGGGGGTTACATTCTAGGGATCGCACCTAAAGCCAACATTGTGTATAGTCAAAACCCATTGGGTTCAATGGCAAATGGGATTGCCACAATTGTTTTCCCCGCAACTCCGCCCCTTTTCTGCACCTTTTTTTTTTATAAAAAAAAATGCCATGCATGTAAAGATGAATGCACACAAGTTTGGGGCTTATTGTATATAGTCTCTGTATATTTCACAGTAGCAACTCTCTTATAGATTACATAAACAATTTTGATAAACAGAACCAGGGAGGTATGTCTGCATAGACAAAATGTTTCCGTCATGCCTCCTCTAGGAAATCTTAGAATTGAGTTATGAGTTGCTCTTTTTCTCTGGTCACATTCCTCTTTTACTACATTTCCCCTCCCTCTTTAAAACCTATTTTATTACATAATCTTTATTTTGAGAGGTTGCACAGAATCTCCATTGTATTCTGGAAAATTAGCCACACCTAGAGAACTATAGCATATTTATAGCAAAAGCAATTGTATAACCATAAGGCATGTTAGTGTTAGAAATGATATAAAATGTGTCATTTGAGTTAGAGATATAGATACGTTACAACTTTCACATCTGTTTACCGTTTTCAATAATCTGTAGCTTTGTCACATATATTGGCGGCCATTGTGTCATGGGCATCCACAGAAATAAATGTGGAGACGCAAGCTCTATGACTTGTAACTACAAATTGTTGAATGGAATATTATCAATCTTCATATGACTGAACCCCACAGATCATTATATGGTGCTGAAGAGAAGCAACAAGAAACCATGGTGGTGTACTGTATTGTTTGGGATTACACATTTCAAAACTAATTGCTAACAAATTGCTTTATTTGTCCATTTAACAATAACAGTTAAGGCAGGAGAAAGACACACAGCTTCATATTTTCCACTGAACAACAATACTGTAGGATTCTAAACCAAATTAAAAAACCCTAAGGCTGAATTTCACACCTTTTACACAGAATCTGCCTTGGCTGTAGTGAACAACAGACATAAGGTCTGAAACTTGTCAGACTTTTTGTTGTTGTTGTTGTTAATGCTTGCCTGTCCATAACTTAAAGGAAAATATAATACAAAGTGGATCATCGTTCAAACAAAAACTGGAGCCTCTGAGAGTCTTGGCCAAAACAATCAATCATTTCTTTTATAAATTTCTCCTTGGGATAGGTCTTCAACTTTTCTCCATGGTCACTCCATAAACACAAGCCAGACGATCGATCTTCACTCATTGTCGTATATAGCATTTCTTCACCCTGCCACAGAGTGCTAAAAGATCAGTCATAACTGCATGTTATAACTGGAAGGGAAAGTGCTGTATGGATGGCCATTTAAATAGCAAGGGGTGGTTTAGTATGGTTCATGTTGAGGTTCATGTTGCATATTTCAAACAATGATTCATCCCCAACATTTTCAGTTTGTAAAGATCCTGAAGGAAACTGACATGAGTTTTAAAGTATGTTTCCCCAAAATGCGGTACACCTGTGATCAAAGTCGTTTTAGCAAACTGTAAGCAGGTTAGTTCACTGTTATTGGTGAAGCTTATCATGGTGGGTTATGCAGTGCAACCTAGTGAGAAGTGTCCCAATACCTCAGGTAATAAGTGAATCCAGGTAGGAAATGTAGATGGACCAAGGGTAGAACTCTTCTGTGGATTGGTTGGGTGATCGGCACAGTTTTGCTGTTGTGTTGCTTCTCTAGGTGTTTTAAGTTCTACATCAACTTCATCTGCAAGTTTCTTGCACTTCTCTATTGTTGTGCTAAAGCTTCCTTGTGTTTCCAGCAACACTGGTATATTTGCTTTCATTTCCATTACGTCTATCTTTATAGAGCTCGGGGAACTGTCTGTATGAAAGAATAAATGAAAAAATGTTCGTTTATGATCACATGACTGAAAATAAAAGTGTGTTTGTGATCCACACAGCAACTGGAATGAAGTTGTCTTGATGTTACATGATGTTGTGAGTTGCGAGACCATACTTGTGTAAGTTTCTGCAGATACACTCTTGTATTTTGGAGTCCATCATGGTTCACACAACATTGGTATGTTGGGTATTAGATTTTGTCTTTGAATGCTCTCACAGAAAAAAGGTTGGCTTAAATTGTGCCCACTGTATTACACACGTAACTTAACACTGTTTAGATCATTCACCAGATTGACTGGGATGTGCAGTAGACAAGGGTTGCCTAAGGATAACTTGCCCTGCTTGAGCTCCACCTTCTTTTCCTGCCGTGGTTGAACAGCCCTTGTATGCTTGTCCAAGTAATTTATAGCAATCTAGTCCAAAATCAAAACAAGCAGATAAAATTGTGTTGGCTGTGCCTCCTGGTCTGGGATTGAAGTGAACCCAGGAATTACTCATGAATAGATTCATTGTTTCCCCATTGTCAGATTTTAGACTGTAACCTCCTCAAGGCAGGGACTTCCTCTCTTGTAATGTGCTGTGCATAGTGATGGTGCACTGTGAATAATTGGAGCAGTAAATTAAACCATACCAGTTCATACATTTATATAAGTTAAGCGCATTGATCTGCCACATATGGACCTAACACCGTTTCTGGGAGAAGTCTTGAATCTGTGAGCCATCTTCACATTTCATAAAAGCAATTGACTGGTTCAGTTCCATTTAAGAACATTGGGGAATTAAAGAAACTGGTTGCCGACTGACAGCAGGAAGTTGTGCTTGTATAGAATGGAAGGAGGCAACTGCCTAAAATGTACAGCCTGTAGACCAGGCACCCCCAAACTCGGCCCTCCCGATGTTTTGGGACTACAACTCCCATCATCCCTAGCTAACGGGACCAGTGGTCAGGGATGATGGGAATTGTAGTCCCAAAACATTGGGAGGGCCGAGTTTGAGGGTGCCTGTTCTAGACTGCTGAAAGCATGAGAGCAAGGTACTGCAAGGTCACCAGCTGCCTTGAAAAATAAAAACACCACCTCAACTGAACCATCATGAAATCAGTAGAGTGCAGAACTCTATCCAGATTTCAAAGAATCTATACCAGTGTTTAGCACAATACAACCTAGCAGTTCTTCTGCCATAGATCCCTTGGTCCTCATTGTATGTTGCAGAAAACCCTGGGATTCCCAACAGCACCAGCAAGCATTCCTCCAACTCACCTGCAAAAGGACATTCCCATCATTACCCCATTGTCCCTCACTTAGGGGATCTTGGAGTATGTACACAGTTTATGCTGGCTGATGGTAGCATCCAGCAGATCTGGCCGGTGCTCTGCATGCTCCCTGCAAAAAACCACCAGCAACACCTGATGCTTGCTTGCAAGGAAGCAGCTTTCGTCTGAATGTTGGTTTTAGTTTAAGGGAAGCTAAAATTCTCTCTTTAAGTACCTAAAATGTACTTCTTCTGCCTAAAATGTACAGCCTGTAGACCAGGCACCCCCAAACTCGGCCCTCCCGATGTTTTGGTACTACAACTCCCATCATCCCTAGCTAACGGGACCAGTGGTCAGGGATGATGGGAATTGTAGTCCCAAAACATTGGGAGGGCCGAGTTTGAGGGTGCCTGTTCTAGACTGCTGAAAGCATGAGAGCAAGGTACTGCAAGGTCACCAGCTGCCTTGAAAAATAAAAACACCACCTCAACTGAACCATCATGAAATCAGTAGAGTGCAGAACTCTATCCAGATTTCAAAGAATCTATACCAGTGTTTAGCACAATACAACCTAGCAGTTCTTCTGCCATAGATCCCTTGGTCCTCATTGTATGTTGCAGAAAACCCTGGGATTCCCAACAGCACCAGCAAGCATTCCTCCAACTCACCTGCAAAAGGACATTCCCATCATTACCCCATTGTCCCTCACTGAGGGGATCTTGGAGTATGTACACAGTTTATGCTGGCTGATGGTGGCATCCAGCAGATCTGGCCGGTGCTCTGCATGCTCCCTGCAAAAAACCACCAGCAACACCTGATGCTTGCTTGCAAGGAAGCAGCTTTCGTCTGAATGTTGGTTTTAGTTTAAGGGAAGCTAAAATTCTCTCTTTAAGTACCTAAAGTTTGTCACAGTCTCTGCTACACTCTTATGTATATTAATTTGATACGCTTACATTCTCTCATGCATGCTTTTCATTCATATTCTTCCACATCATTTTGTATGGCAAGTGCTTATGTGGCAAGGATTTCTTCATTATCTTACCCATATGTCTACTTAATATACCCAACTTCCACATTTAAGGCATGTTAACTATTTTAACTGCAATACAATACCCCAAGAACTTCCTCTTAATTTTCATATTTGATAATAACTTCAGCCATAGGAAGTGCTGTGATTTTTCTTAGGGGACACCTGCACCTATGAAATAGCTTTTTAAAAAAAAGAAAAGAAAAAAGTTTGGAATAAGCTTTTGCCTTTTCCTTAAAACCAAATACTTATCATTTTGGGTAAGAGTGGAGGGTTGAGAGAAAAATATTTAAAAATAAAATAGTAATTGGTGTTTGTGTGTTCAGCCTATTGCACCATGCTTCACATTTAATAATAAATGCAATTGTTGATTGCACATTCTAAGCTTCAGTTTAAAGATTAACACCAACCATATCAGGTGAAAATTATATGAGCATTACTGTCGCCGAGTATGTATATACAGTGTTTGTTCTTGGCGAACCAATAGGAGAGGGTAGCAAACTCAGGTTTCAAACCTCTGCTTGCCATTGAATGACCTCGGGGTAAGTTGCATTTTCCCAGCTTTGAATTCTTGTGTGATCTAGCTCATCAACACGAAATACTTCCTCTAAAGCCGAATAAATTGTAATTGAAATTAATATGATGATGATCATAATAATACATATTTTTAAATCTCTTCTTTTATCATAGAAAGCCACGTGTTGACAATGGCATCTGGCGATGACAGTGGCAAGAAAGTGACTCCTGTGCTCAGAATAAGTCAGCTTGATGCCCTCGAACTGAACAAAGCATTGGAACAGCTGGTTTGGTCCCAGTTTACTCGCTGTTTTCAGGGATTTAAACCCGGACTGTTGGCTCGCTTTGAACCAGAGCTTAAAGCCTTCTTGTGGCTTTTTTTGTGGAGATTCACTGTCTACTCCAAGAATGCAACTGTGGGGCAAGCTATTCTGAACATTCAGTACAAGAACGACTTATCCCAGATGCAGAAATACCAAGCGTTGAGCAAGCAACAGAAATATTGGTACCTTATTTGCACCGTCGGTGGGAAATGGCTGGAAGAAAGGTGTTACGGTTTATTTAGCAATCGTCCATTGGAGTCATTCCGGAAGACAAAGTACTTTATTAACATAGTGTTTGGGCTCCTGAGGCTTTGTGAATTGCTGAACTTCCTTGCTTTTCTTCAGAAGGGAAAGTTTGCTACACTCACTGAACGTATTTTGCGAATCAGGTCAGTGTTCTGCCAGCCACAGAGTGTTCGTCAGATTGGATTTGAATACATGAACAGGGAACTCCTGTGGCATGGGTTTGCTGAATTTCTAATTTTTCTTTTACCACTTATTAACATGCAAAAGCTCAAACTCAAAGTCTCTTCTTGGTCTCTACCTATTTCAGGGGGTACCAGAAATGAAAATAATTCTGCAGCATGTTGCAAGGAATGTTCTCTGTGTGGAGAGTGGCCCACTCTGCCTCACACCATTGGCTGTTCACATGTTTTTTGTTACTATTGTATTAAAAGCAACTACTTATTTGATTTGTATTTTACTTGTCCTAAATGTGGCACAGAGGTGCAAGATCTGCAGCCATTAAAGTATAAGTTAGAAATGAAAGAGGTAGATACACATTAAGGTTGTTTAGGCTTTCCTCAAATCCATAATTATGTATAACTTGTGGATTCTATGGGACTATTCTATCCTGATAGTTAAATTTAGCGTACAGTAATTTTAAACTCTCTGTAATACTGGAATTCTCTTATTCTGTGCTACTTTGTAGGTTTTGTTACTTTACTGTAAAATGATCAACAGCTATCAAAAAAGATGGTGGTTTTCAAAGAATTGCAAACTCAATAGAACTGCAAATAAAGAACAAAATAGTGATTAAACTCTGTCCATTTTATTTATATCACCATAAGTCAGTGCATTCAAAGAAAACCTTTTTTAAGGTAACTGAATCAGTCGGTAGAGCATGAGCCTCTTAACCTCAGGGCCGTTGGTTGAAGCCCCAGATTGGGCAAAAGATTCCTGCATTGCAGGGGGTTTGACTAGATGACCCTCATGGTGCCCCAGCTGTGCAATTCTATGATACATAAGTTAAGGTTGCCAGACGTCCCCGTTTCCTGGGGACAGTCCCTGGATTTACAAATCAGCCCCCATACAAAATCCATTGAAGTTGAAAAGTCCCTGGATTCATTGAAAAAAATCTGGTAAACTCAACATAAGTGCAGCCACTTGTAATAGGTTACATGCAATATAACCACGTGGGTGCGAAGAAAAGGAGAGAAGAGATGGCATCATCAAAAGCTGCCACAAACTGTGTGGAAAGCTGTTTAACACTATTGTTAAGTAGTACTGGACCCATTCAGTTTTATATACAGTTCAACCACACTGGGTTGTATTCTGTGGATGGTATGGGAGTAGACCAATAAAAGTAATAATAATAAAAAAGATCAGTTTATTAATTTCAGTGAGTCTACTCTGAGTATGATTTAGTTGCATAGAGACAACTGCACCTGCAAATTATTATTATTATTATTATTATTATTATTATTATTATTATTATTAATATACTACCCTATACCCAGGGGTCTCAGGATGGTTCACAGAATAAAATCATGCCTTCAAGTGCTCCAATTGGAGAACAGCCTTTATCAAAGGTGCCCTAGGCTTTGAAGACACTCGAACTCAGGACGCAAGGGAGAAACATACTAAGAGGAAGGCACACTTGGCAAATCCACACCGTGATCAAATACCGCCTGGAAACCAATGTCTCCACTGCAGCGACGTGTGGATCCAGAATTTGCCTCCATAGTCACTTACGGACTCATTGTTAAAACCATGTTTATGGAAGACAATCTTACTCGGCTACGAGTGATCAAAGAAGAAGAAGAAACCACAAAATACCTAATAAAAAAAACCAAATGGTCCCTCCTCCCCCCCCCCCAAAAAAAACATTTTAAAAGGGCATAAGGATGTAAATCAAATCAACCAAATTAGGCTTGACTTGCAAATACTTTGGGGCCAATCCACAAACCTTATTGTGGTTGCATCTCCCAGTGCTGTTATATGCCTCCAATAGGTTCAGAGGCTTTCCTGAACTTTCCGAGAGCTCCTTGGAACACCCAAGCTGTGGTTTTCTTGCCAATTGGAGCACCTGGGCTTGACAAGGCAGGTGACCCTCACCTGTTCCCAGCCTCCTCCAGCTGAGGAATCACTCAGCTCCTCCAGCTAACAAGCACCACCTGGCCAGCTAGTGAGCTGGGCTGTGGGCCCTCGTCTGCCTCAGCCTCCTACAGCATTCCTCCCACTGCTCCTTAGGCCTCAGCCTGCTGTATTTGAGGAGACAGGGCTCCCTCTGGCTCTGGTCATGGGGCCTGCGGCTCTGGTTCCTGCACGCTGACCACCATTCTTCATCACCCCGTGAGTACTTTCTATGCTTGCTGTTTGTCCCAGTAATAGCAACACCCCCCACCAGATTCCCCTTCCTGTTCATGACATGGGTCGTAGCTCAGCGGTGGAGCGTCTGGTTTGCATGCGGATTGTCCCAGGTTTAGCCCCCAGCGTCTCCGAAAAGGGCTGGGAGTGTCAGAGCTGATGCCAATCAGTGATGCTAGATAGGCCCTGAGCGAGCTGCGCCAGTGGTTTTGCTCTGTGGAAGGCAGCTCCTGTGTTGCTTTGTACCAGGCCAATCCCGCAAAGTGACACTTGCCATATTTCTGAAGAGAGTGGCTAACTGCCGGCCACTCGGTTGATACTTGTGCGCTGGAGCAGAAAGGCTAGGAAGTGGATATATTGCTTCTGGCTCTTTCCCTCGCTGTTATTGCCGATGCGGTTTTTCTGTTTGGGGGCGGGGGAATCGAGCAAAAGTATAATTCCAAAGCGAAAGAAGAAAAGGGATTATTAGAAAGATAACTATCGCCTCAGAACTCTGCACTTGTACACACTCCTCACAACTGAAGCCAAGCTAATTTCCCCCAAAGCAATTGCCATATGAGGGCTTAGAGTTTCAGTTTGCATGCTGACAGGAATCCATGGGGGGTTGATATTAAGCACACTGAGGGTAATTAAGTTGTTGTAATCATTAGTTTAGCAGTCAGTTTGGCACAGGGCTACGGTCTCCCCACCTTAGCCACAAGCAAGAACATCAGCTAATTTCCGCTCCTATTTAAAAGTTGTTCCGTCGTCTTTAGAGGGAATGCAGTTGTTTTAACTCTTAAAGAGTTTTGATACTGCGAGGCAATTTCTTGGCTACGAGGAGGAAATATTTGTAAATTTCAGCTAACATGGCCAGCCTGTAGCCATGCCTATTCTACAGCCAAGCCCCACTGACTTCAGTGGAGGTTTTGGGTAAAAGTGTTGCCTATGCATCACTGCATGGGATTCTGGACTTCTTCAATTGAAAAGGCTGTGTGAACTTTGGGAAATAGGATGGGGGAGGAGTCTGTCTCCAATTTGTATTCCTGGGGCTGCAGGAAGCTTTTGGACCTTTGATTTGGTTTTTTTTTTTTTGAAGACTTGCTGAGAAATGTAATTTTATCCTTGAAAAATGCTTTAGCTTCCCCCTCCCCCCCCATCTCCTTTTCCAGGAGGAGAAAAAAAGAAAACATCCTGGAACTCAAAATAGGAATGCAGATGTGTTTTCTGCTTTGAACTGGAACTGCTATGCCTGCCCCCTTTCATGCCATCCCCCCCTCTCCGCCCCACTTAACTGGATGGATGAAAAATTTTAATGTCATTATAAGAGTAATGGGTCTGTTTGGGTGTTTGGTAGCAGATAGTATTCTACTTGCGATTGTCTTTGCAGTAATTCATTGCTTTGAATTTGGAATTCTATTATTTTACATCTCTGGCGGTTTAAAGTGGTTTTTTTTCTTTCTTTTCTTTTCTTTTTTTAATAAACACCAAACTTCACCTCATAAAAATTCATTACATAAGGGCATAAACAAGTATTTTTCCTTCCAGTCATTGGCAGTAAGTGATTCATCAGTTTTCCACAGAAAACCAATTTCATTGCAGATGTTCTGTAATTTCCACTCTTCTTGAGTTGTAGAATCATATCAACCAATCCCAATGTAGGCTATATAGAGTGTTTGAAGGAGTGTGTGTGTGTGTGTGTGTGTGTGTGTGTGTACGCTTAATCTTTTTAATAGGATTGACTATCATTTGCTGTCTCATCAGTTTTTCAAAATAACCATAAAGTAATCAGTCTGCCATTCTTTTCTTTGGGATACAGGCTATCATTTTCCTCTGTGCTCTGCCCTGTTAAAAGAGTGAAGTTAATAACTGGCAGAAAAGCAAAGGAATTGGGGTCCACACCCTGTGCTTAAAACATTCTTCGCTAACCGGGTGCTCTCCACATGATCTGGAAAGCAGCTTTTGACAGCCCAAGCCAGCCTGGTGACAAAGGTTCTGTGGACACATCTGACTCCCGCCCCAGAAAGTGACTTAATTGTGCAGAGGCTAAAACACAACCAGTTAGTATTAATCTGGATGCTTTTATACCACAGCCTAAAGGACTTGTGCCAAGATGTGCACATGCAACCCTTTTTCTAGAGTGTGAAATTGTACAGGGATAGTGTCGTGAGTGTCTTGGGTAGTAGACAGCAAAGTTATCCCATTAGTGGAAGGACTTCCGCCTATGCAACAGAAATTCCTCTCTTACTCCCAAGGACCCACCCCCATGCCCTCCACAAGTCTGCTCCAGAGGATTGGGGGAAATCCCGGAACAGGTTTTGAGGGGTGCAGGGAGAGGAGAGGGAGATGAAGTTTCATTGTGTGGATGGAAGTCCTTATGCTCAATCGGTAAAGCATGAGACTCTTAGTTTCAAGCCCCACGTTGGGCAAAAGATTCCTGCATTGCAGGAGGTTGGACTAGATGACCCTTGTGGTCCTTTCCAACTCTAAAATTCTATGATTCTATGACTTAGTTGGATACAACCCATTGATTTTCGTGGATACCAGTTCTTACAGCCATTCCCCATTGTTGCTGTATGTATGATGAAGGGCTGGACCAAATACATACTTCCCTGCATGAAATAGATACAGTCGTACCTTGGAAGTCAAACGGAATCCATTCCAGAAGTCCGTTTGACTTCCAAAACGTTCGGAAACCAAAGTGTGGATTCTGATTGGCTGCTGGAAGCTCCTGAAGCCAATCAGAAGCCCTGTCAGACGTTCGGCTTCCAAAAATAGTTCACAAACCGGTACAGTTGCTTCCAGGTTTGCGGCATTTGCGAGCCAAAACTTTTGGGAACTACTGTAAGCTGTTTGAAAACCAAGGTGCAACTGTACTGCATTTGATCCCTGTCCCACCACAGAGAAGATTCCTTGTTGACCTTCATCTTGACAGGTTTGGCATACTGGTGCAAGGTGCAGACGACATTCAGAGAAATGAAACTGGAAGATAGGTTGAGATGGTGGTGTTCTTATCCCTAGAAAATTCGCGAGTGTGCAAGGAGGTGAGTGAGGGTTTGGTCCTTGAATTCTCGGTTCTTAGGATCCATTGCACTTCCTTTGTGTGTTGAGAGTAAATTTATTCTGCCACGGTCCGCACAGCTGGATCACAGCCACTTCTGCTGAACATACACTTATGAGAAGAGCCTGGATTTAATTTGCACTTTAAAACATTAATTTTTACTTGCAGATGTTAATGGAAATTCATTAGCCTAAATGTGACTTTATTGAATGCCTTGAGGACTAGACCAACTGAGATTGAATGTGCAAATTTGGTGCAGGACAATTAGGATTCAAAACAGCAGCCAGTCAAGAAGGGATTAAGGAAGATGGGGAGCGAGGCAGCTGATATGGTGTCTAATGACATATCGTATAAAGTACTTTATTTATTTATTTATTTATTTATTTATTTATTTGCTTGCTTGCTTATTCCAGGAAGTTTCAAAAATCATTTTTTTATAAAACACATGCACACACACTGAAAGCCGACACATTTTTACCAATGTTAAAATTTGGCAAAATGCTAAAATAAAAATTGCACGCAGCTTTATTCCAGATATAAAGTTTATATTAAAAGTCAAGACCTCTGGGGAAAGGGGCAGAACTTCTGGTGAAAAGGAGGATAGGGCACCTGTCACTTTTTATGACATAGAGGTAGTATAATATTCTTCTAATTAATCAGAATAATACTAATAATCCAGAGCAGCATATTCCCTCCCCTAAAAAAATCTAGTGGTTGTGTGTGTTTCCATTTTAGCCAGAGACAAATTATCTTTTTCTCTGCCATAATCTATTACTGTTGTTGACCAAGACCGTCCCTCCCCGTATGTTTTGATTTTTATTACTCTCTTTAGCTCCTTTAGTCTTTTCTGTTGGCTTCATGTATTTTGCATCGTGGGAAAAGGATAAATAAGAAGGGACACAACAGAGACTGATAAAATTATGAATTGAAAGCAGAGAGATCTCATATAATACTAGAAGTCTGGCTCACCCACTGAAATGTATTGGTGGTAGGTTCAGAACTGACAAAAGGAAGCTCTATTGTACATGGCGTCTCAGTATTTCAATAAATCTATAAGTAACATCTTTATGTAACTCCATGCCACAAGGTTTAAAGATGGCAATGAGCTTTAAAAAGGGATTAGACACATTTATGGAAGATTATAAAGCTATCTGAAGAGGAGCTTCCACGTTCAGAAGCAGACTATCTCTGAATACCAATTGCTTGCAGACAAACAACTGCCCTCATTACAGGTAGGTAGCCGTGTTGGTCTGGATCGAAGTAAAATAAAAAAATTCCTTCAGTAGCACCTTAAAGACCAACTAAGTTTTTATTTTGGTATGAGCTTTCGTGTGCATGCACACTTCTTCAGATACAGTGAAATGGAAGTTTCCAGGCACTTATGTAGAGAAGGGGTGGGGAGGGGTGGGGATGGGGAGGGGGGATCACTCAGAAGGGTGGTGGAAATGGGTGATTGACTGACTGATAGCTGTTGATGACCGCAAACGACTGCAAATGGTTTTGCATGAAAAAGCAAGGGTTGAGATGGCTGAAGATCGCTTATCATGTATAATGAGATAAGAACCCGATATCTCTGTTCAAACCAGGTCCCTCCATGGTTTTGAGCTTGGTGATAAGTTGCAATTCAGCAACTTCTCTTTCCAGTCTATTTCTGAAATTCTTTTGTAGTAAGACAGCTACTTTGAGATCTTGTATAGAATGTCCTGGGAGATTGAAGTGTTCTCCTACTGGTTTTTCTGTCTTCTGGTTCCTGATGTCAGATTTATGTCCATTTATCCTTTGGCGTAGGGTTTGGCCTGTTTGTCCAATATAGAGAGCTGAAGGGCACTGTTGGCATTTGATGGCATACACAATGTTAGAGGATGAGCAATTAAATAGTCCTGAGATGGTATGTTGGATGTTGTTGGGGCCAGTAATGGTGTTGTCTGGGTGTATGTGGCAGCAAAGTTGGCATCTGGGTTTATTGCAGGCTCTGGTACCAGTGTCCATGTTAAGTCTGGTGGTTGTATTATTGTGGGTGAGGAGTTGTTTAAGATTGGGTGGCTGTCTGTAGGCAATGAAAGGTCTTCCTCCCAGAGCTTGAGAAAGGGAGCGGTCATTGTCCAGGAGAGGCTGTAGATCTCTGATGATGCGTTGTACTGTTTTAGCTTGGGAGCTGTATGTGATGACTAGTGGTGTTCTGTTATTTTCTTTTTTGGGTCTGTCTTGCAGCAGGTTCTCTCTAGGTATCTGTCTGGCTCTGTTGATCTGTTGTTTAACTTCATCAGGTGGATATTTTAGTTCTAAAAAGGTTTGCTGTAGATCTCTTAGGTGAGATTCTCTGTCTGTAGAGTTGGAACAGATGCGGTTGTAACGTAAGGCCTGGCTGTATACGATGGATTGTTTGGTATGTTTGGGATGGTAGCTAGAAGCATGTAGATATGTTTGTCGGTCAGTTGGTTTTCTGTATAAGGTGGTGTCTATACGTCCATCCTGTATTTTTATAGTAGTGTCCAAAAAATGTATTTCTTGCATAGATTGGTTCATTGTTAGGTTGATGGTGAGGTGAAAGTCATTGAATGTCTGGTGGAAGGTTTCCAGGGTCTGTTGTCCATGTGTCCAGATAATAAAAATATCGTCAATGTATCGCAGGTACAGGAGAGGTTTGAGTGGGTAGGAGTTAAGGAAACGTTGTTCTAAATCTGCCATGAAGATGTTGGCATACTGTGGGGCCATGCGGGTGCCCATGGCTGTGCCGCTGATCTGGAGGAACAGGTCATCACCAAATTTGAAGTGGTTGTGGGTAAGGACAAAGTGGCAGAGTTTGGTAGCAAAGTCCGCTGTGGTTTTATCTGAAATGGTGTTCCTTATGGCTTGTAAACCATCATTGTGTGGGATGTTGGTATATAGAGATTCCACTTCAATCCCTTCTGAGTGATCCCCCATCCCCACCCCTCCCCACCCCTTCTCTACATAAGTGCCTGGAAACTTCCATTTCACTGTATCTGAAGAAGTGTGCATGCACACGAAAGCTCATACCAAAATAAAAACTTAGTTGGTCTTTAAGGTGCTACTGAAGGAATTTTTTTATTTAACTGCCCTCATGTTTGCTTCTGGACTTCTCACTTATTTTAAGGACGAATTTTTACTTTTACCTTTATCAACAGGCATTTCATGTGATCTCATCCAGAATTAAAACGGGCTGTTGTGTTCCAATTGTTATTCGTTATTACTGTTGTTCATTCTGACAGTTTTAACTATCAACTTTTTTTCATATTATTTTTTTCATATTATTCATATTATTCTTGTTGTTTGATGATAATTGCATAAATATTTTTTTAAAATTACCGCTACTGCATAAGAGGAATCGAGGCTCAAAAGTTGGCAAGATGACACCCCTCACCCAGCCTGGTTGAGATTGGTGGGAGTGGATTGTCCTTTGAAATACCATTGCTCACATTTTACAGCAAGGAACTGCCTGTTGGATTCTTTGCAATGTGCAAATGTCTGCAAACATGTGGAATGGAAGCTGTTCTGATGGTAGAATGACAGCTGGCACTTTTCCATTCCTGTTCCCCCAACATACACTTGAACTAGTGACCTAGAAGTGCAAGGGTAACCCCTAAGTCATTTTAAGGCTTGCTTTGAATCAGAGTTTGAAACATCTTACTAATTACCCTTATCTAAATGCATTTATCTACTTTCCCTAACATCTCTTCAGATTCATTGCAGTGCTGAATAATTACCTGATGGCCTTGCTCTGCCATTTTTTATGTCAGGCAAAAACTCTGCCTTTAGTCTCTGCAGGCATGCAAGTGGCAATCGAGCTCCATTTGTCCAGGCCAGCAGTTGAGTGAACTACTGGAGGCACAAGAAAGCTTTAGCTTGACATCCCTCAGATTCCTACCTGGGGGAGGGGAAACTTTAGAAGAATCACCAAACATTTCACGTGATCTCACTCTGCCCATTTTTTCCCAGTTATGTTGCACTTGCACACTGTTTCAAATATCCCACAAAGCCTCCACCCACATGGGAATCCAGCCTAGCCATCTTTCTAAAGCTCCCCTCTCTTTCTCTTCCCCTACTCCTGTTCCAGCTTTGACCTGAATGTGACCCAAGCATCCTTAGCACAACTGAAGCTGTGTACAGGCAACAGCTTTGCACATGTTTGAAGGAGACTGTTAACTGCCCACAGAAAAGGCTACCAACCCAATCCTTATAAAGCAGTATTCTATGCACACTCAGGCTCACCTCTGTGGTGCACAACTTCTGGCGACCTCATAACCCGCTCTGACTCCCCTCGCACAACAGATCCACATGCACCTTCTGTCTGCAGCCTCCCATAAAGTTACACGTGCTCATTTTTTTTGAAAAAATGTCTTTGATCAAACTGACTTCATATATTTTGAAGGCTTGCAGAAGGTTGAAACCCATCTGTAGAATTTAAGGGGTTCTCCCAGCGTTGTTTTTCTACACACACATATACAAACCCACCCACCCCTTCCCATCTACATTAATAAATAGAGATTTCTGGGGCATTTCACACTGAGACACTCTGTCTCACACACACACACACATCAGTGACTCTTTCCCTGTGTATTTTGCCCTTCCAAGATAGCAACTCAAGTATTGCTTAAGTGATCACTTGTCCCTGGATTGGTCAGCTAAGAGTCCCTGATCTATGGAGTCTCTTGTTCTTTCTCGGCTTGCTTCAACCTCTCATCCACCCTTTCAAGCATGCAAACAAATCAGAAACTGAAGCAAGTTCCCAGGTCTTTAATCTTGGGTGACTAAGCTGTGGAGCATAATTCTGCAATGTAACCTCTAGTGTAGAAACTGGTATTGTCATCTCGCCCATCATATATATACGGTAAGTAACCCTTCTAGACACATGAAGGAAACATGACATTCCTGCCAGCCCCAACTTGTGAGGTATTCAGAAAAGCATTGTGCTTTCTCAAAGTTATTTTTTTGGGAAGGACATAAATCCACAGTCTATTGAACCTTCACGATCCCGTTGATATTTAGCCTTGAGTTGTACCTTGGTTTGATAAGGAAATAACATGTCAGCTTTTTGGCTCACTCACCAACCATACTTCCAACAAATATTTGAAATTGCAACGGTAATGGGACAGAAATAACATTTAATCATTATGTTAATTCAAGGCAAAAGTTCCTCAGATGCTGACGCTATATGCAAAGGAATCTCAGGACAGCTAGCCCTTAAGACCAAGGAGAGTTAGAAACATTAGCCACAGCCCAAATGACCACTGCTCAGGGAGCTGTAGTAGTCCAGCAAAATCTAGAAGGCCACCAGATCCAGACCCTGCCCTAGAGAATGAAGATTTAATATCACCCAAAGAGGAACTGCACCACCAAAACGGAGGATATATATTTGCATAAGTGTGCTACTTGATATGTATAGATTCACATTTAGAAATAATGACAACTCACCACGGCAGGGAAGAGACTGTGAGGAGGTTGATTCACAATCCTGCTCAGTCTGTTGTTCAGGTGCAAAATTTTCCTGTCTTGTGGTTCTTAGCCTTTGAGCTGGGCTTGGACTGGGCAGTACTTCAAACAGATGAGTCCTTCAAGCCCCCTTCATATAGAGCGCTGTCCTCTGTAGAATAGGACACATGGCCACCCAAAGAGCAACACTGACAAAGACCCTAATCTGCCATTTTAGTGACAGAAATAACAGTACTGCTCACTTTGATCTCCAAACTGTTTCCTTCTTCAAGAAAAAAATTGAAGCAATTTTAAATAAATAGCTCTCATAGTTCTAAGAAGCCTGTGAAATGTTCCTTTAAAAAACTGTCCTCTATTCTTCACATTACATATACAAATTACTGCCTGCAACTTTTAGAGGAATGCTGTTTTTATAAACTATTTAAGCTGTCATTTCCCATTAGGAAATTATCGGCCAGCCAGAAGTTCTGGCATACACAGTTAAATACTGTATTCTTTTCTTACCATTTTCTCCAATAGCACCTAGAAATTATTTACTCTGCAATGCTGAACAGATGTATCAGGAAGGAAGCCTTACTGAATTCAGAGAGACATGCACACACACAACTCTAGTTTAATCAAAGTCATTTGACTGGAGTCTCAATACAGGTTTGTGATGATGCCATCACTGAAACCAGAACAGCTGCACAAATCTTGTGGGGGAGGATCAGTCTGAATTAGCTCCATGGGTCCCTTCCATGCCTGTGATTCTGTCTCTGTGAAGTTAGAACCTTGCAAGAGGATACCTGGTGCATTGGTCAAATCAGTTCCTTTGTTAAGCTAATGGCATCGGTCACTATCATCAGCATCATAAAGGGTTAGCTAAGAAGAGATGTGTTGCCATAGTGACAACACTAAGAAAATGTGTGTTGCCCTGCTTTTAGGAGGGGGTGGGATAGGCATTTTCTCACCACTTCTCACCTGACTGAATGCCACATCATCCCAGCAAGGAGAATAACAGGCCCAAAGCTGGAGACATAGAGGCTTGTCTTGCTCTGTGCTGGACCCAGTCAGTGCCAGATTTACGTATAAGCTAAACAAGCTGTAGCTTTGGGCCCCACTCTCTTGGGGCCCCCAAAAAAATCTAAAGGAAAAAAACCTGGATGTACATTTCCAAAATATAAGATAAAAATAAAACCTACATACAGCAACAGTGTTTTGTGCTGTGTAGGCACCTATGATGTAACTAATGGACCCCGCCTGCTAGCCTGCTCTCTAAAATATCACTGGTTTGCTCACTTCTAAAGGAACTTTTGTTATTGGCAAATACCAATGTGTTTGCATTATTAAGTTTGTTATAAATAAAAAATCATTTTAAGTTAGAGCTTAATAATTATTTCACTATTAATATGCTTCTTCTTAATTGTATTTCACTATTGATATACTTCTTTTTAATTGTATTTCACTATTAATATACTTCTTCTTAATTGTATTTCAGTTCAACAATTACTTTGATAAAATACATATTTTGTCATGTGCAACTGGCTTTAGATACCTATTAGGTCCATAAATTACCATATAGCATATATTCAACACTAAAAAGAGCGACAATTTGTTGTTGACAAAGGACAGCTGGACATATAAAGGGCCCCATGACCTCCAGTAGCTTAGGGCCTCATCAAACCTAAATCCAGCCCTGAACCCAGTGCTATGGCTTGAGGATCTCTCTGGGAACCGAATAGTGAGGCAGGATCGGTGGTGTGTTAATGCTGTGAACCCATCCATCAGGTTGTATATATAAAACCATATATCATCAAGACTCCTCAGCATCCATTGACCTTCACTCCAAGGAATCTAAACTCTGGATAGGTGCAGGCATCCCTGAAATCCTTCCCCTGTTTGGAGGCTGCGGTGTGCACAACATTAAGGAGATGCTGGTTGATATAAGTGGTAGATTCATGCAAGCTTTCATGTGCATGCACACTTCTTCAGATACTTCAGGTATCTGAAGAAGTGTGCATGCACATGAAAGCTCATACCAATGACAAACTTACTTGGTATCTAAGGTGCTACTGGAAGGAATTTTTTTCATTTTGTTCATTTTATTCTTAAATGCAAAGTGGCTATGGTCAAGGCTGCAGTCTTGAGTGGAAAGCATGGGGAGAAGCTACTTAGCCCTTTCCCTCCTGCCCTTTGTTTGCGCAAAACTGATCGCAGCCTCCAGCTGCTTTCTGACAAATGGAAGTAAGGATATTGGATCAGTGTAGCTTCCCCCACCCACCCACTAGTGGTAAAGCACCTTTGGGGAGTGATTGTGAGCAGGCAAAAGGCTGGAAGGGAAACTTTTAAGCAGCCCTTTGCCCCCCTTCCCTGTTTCCGCTATAGGGCTGCTTTGCATTTAAAGACAAAACAAAGCACAAACCACAAAGGGAAAGCACAGCACCACGGAGCATCAGGTGTTGTTTGATCCTTAGACTAACTTAAAAGTGATATTTACTGTTGCAGCTCTGCATTATTTTAAAAATCCTACCAATCTATATTACCCCGAGCACAGTGTATTAACATGGAGAGGGGCTCTACTGCATTACTTGAGCTGCTGATAAAGCAAATTGCTATGGAGGCCCAGCTACTAAGACAAGATAGTGCTATGACAGAAATAATATAAGGAATAATAAGGACCCAGGTGTCCATAATTAAAGCTGTATTTCAAGGAAGGGGTTTTTGGTGACATCATTTATCAATGTCATTACAAGCCCTTGACGGAATTACAACTTTATATGCAGAATTCAGAGATACGTGATTTGTTAGAATGCATGAAGAATGTTTCTATTAAAAGCAGGCAGGCAATATGTTAACCTCTAGTAGTAGAAGTGCCAGCAATCTGTGATAGGAAGAAAACACTTCTTTAAAAAAAATCCTCCCCACCCCCCTTACATTATCCTTAACAGAGTGATCAAAATTGACGGGGTTCTCTTTGGGGGGAGGCAATGGGCACTCCTGAACAGAGTGGGATAGGGCTCTGGAGGGCTGCTGGGAGAGAAAAGAACTGCCTGAAATCTGGCAGTGTCATTACTCAAAGAAAAGGCCTTCATCCGAATTTGGGTAATTTCATCAACCCCTAGCGGTAACCCTCTCCGCTCCCCCAGTCTGCATCCTACATTGTTCAGGAATGCTCCTACAGAGAAGCTTTTCAGGGGTGGGGAGGGTCAGAGGGAAGAGTAGCACAGGAATCTTAAATTTTAATCAGTTTCCTTCCATGCACAGCTCTACCAGTAAGTATCCAAGCCTGCGCAGCTTGCGCAACATACAGGCAGGTTGCAGAGCACATATTACTGAGCTGCAGACACAGGAACGTACAAAAGCAGGCACTTATATGTTGTCCTGGTGGTTTTGTTTTATGCACAATGTACTTTAATTGTGATGTTTCTGAAACCCACACCCTCCAGTCATTTGAAGGAGGGGACAAGCTCTTGAGTACTAATAATAAACAAAATAAATAAGCAGTGCTGGTTCTGAAATGCAGCATCAGCAATCCTGGCTTACAAAATCTGCTTCAGTCAGCCACATTAAAAATGTTTGATTCTACTCGGGTCTCCTAACCATCAGACAAGCACTCCGGCTTCCATTGTTTTCCTCTATCAGTTCCCAATCCTTTTGTGCTTCCTATAATCATAGCATCATAGGATTGTAGAGTTGGAAGGGTCCCCAGGGGTCATTTGGTCTAACACCCTGCAATGCAGGAATCACAACTAAAGCATCCATGGCAGATGGCCATCTAAGCTCTGCTTAAAAGCCTCCAAGGAAGGAGAGTCTACAACCTCCCGAGGGCGTCTGTGCCACTGTCAAACAGCTCTTACTGTCAGAAAGTTCTTCCTGGTGTTTAGTTGGAGTCTCCTTTCTTGTAACTTGAAGTTATTGGTTTGGCTCCTACCCTCCAGAGCAGGAGAAAACAAGCTTGCTCCATCTTCCATGTGACAACCCTTTAGCTATTTAAAGATGGCTATCATTTCTCCTCCCAGTCTGTTCTTATTCAGGCTAAACAAACTCAACTCCCTCAGCCTTGTCTAATAAGACTTTATTTCCAGATCCTCAATCATCTTGGTTGCCCTCCTCTGCATATATTCCAGTTCGCCAAAATCCTTTTAAAATTGTGGTGCCCATAACTGGACACCGGACTCCAGGTGTGGCCTGACCAAGGCAGAATAGAGCGGCACTATGACTTTCCTTGTTCTGGACACTATACTTCTGGTGATGCAGCCTAGAATAGCATGAGCTTTTTTTTGCTGCTGTATCACCCTGCTGACTCATGTTAAGCTTCTGGTCTACCAAGACCCCTAGATCCTTTCCACATGTACTACAGGCAAACCCTGTGTTCCCCCATCTTATATTTGTGCAGCACACAAAACCACAGTACTGTCTCTTAAGCAAATTTCTTTACAGCTTTATTAAGAAGGAAAAATGGCAGCTGGAAAAAGACACAAGGGATGAGAAAATCGGGGAGAATAAATAAATAAATACCCCTGAAACAATAACCAAAACAAACTTCACTTCAAATACCAATATTAATAAAAAGCATTAATTCACTGTTGCAAATTACTTTTGCTTAGAGCAGAAGTACTTGATCTTCCCTCTTAATTATGGCTTCTTCATCGGTTTGCAGCAAAAAGCTTGTGCGTTCAATAGATAAATATTTTATTTTATTTTTTTGTAACCACTTAAAAAGGCATTTATCAAGAAGGCAATGTAAAAAAGATAAATATAGCCAAACCATAGTTTGTTCTCTTTAAAAGCATTTTGCTTTTGGATATATATAGATGAAGCTAAATAAGTGAAAATGGATTTTAAGGAGCACCCATGGTCCTTGCAAAGGTGTCCTGAACTGTCTCCCAAACATGCACTACCATCCTGTGATGTTGTAGGTACAGAACTCTGATGTGCATTCAGACTCTTATGCCAGCCTCTCATTTGTACACACAGGTCTGCTACTTCCGCTGAAACCAGTGTGACTCCATTACATACACATAGACACAAACTGGAATCCATGGTACAATTGTGTTTTCCAAACTATGTCTGCTTTGGGGTTGGGTGAATCTGTTAATTTTGTTTTTCCTGAGTTTCTCAGTTTTCTAATCTTAATGTCAGTTCTACACATTTCAGATAGATAGATAGATAGATAGATAGATAGATAGATAGATAGATATGAATGAGAGAGAAATCCTCATACATTTATCACAATTTTAGTGCAAATTTCTCCCAATATACATACTTTTGTATGGAATTTTGCCTATCCAATTTTTGTATGCTGCAATTGCCACTTGCAAATGTTACAAGCAGCATGTTGAAAGCACCTATTTTGGAAACTTCAGGTCATGTAAAGCCTGGTAAGCAGAATTTTGTGAACTCTGCATTAGTCTAATGCATTTTATCTACTATTCTCGTTAAATTAATGAGAATAGAAATTTCATTCAAAAAGGACAAAATTCTGTAAAATTCTCATGGGAGGGGTGCAATGTGTTGGGTTTTTTAAATAAAAAAATGCAATCACCTTACTTTTGAGGTGGCTGTGGGAAGTTTGTGAGTGTCTCTTCTTTCATTCTACGTCTCACCACTTTACCAGAGTTCCCTGTGAAGAGCGGTTGATGGTTAAACCACTCTGGGAATTGTGTCTCTGGGAAGGGACTAGGGACCTTCTGAAAGCTCTCAGAACTCTGTACGAACTACAGCTCCCAGAATTCTTTGGGGAAAACCATGGCAGTTTAAAGTGGTAGCACCATGCCTTTAAATGTGTGGTGTGGGCATGGCCTAAGTCTCAGTAAAATCATTGAAGTAAATGGGCTTAATCATGGCCAACATCCTTGTTTTTGATGGGCCTACTTAGAGGATGCCATCTGACTAAGTCATACTCAGTGTTTGCGTGTTCAGACCCAGAGACCTCCCCCCTAAATAAATTCACACTTGACTCAAATTTTAGTTTGGTTTTTGGCAGAATTTAGGCCACAACTTTATTGACTACAGAAAGTGAGTGGTTGCATAGGCTCTGGTTCGACTAGCTCCCTGCACCTTTGCAGGCATCGCTGACCCAGGGCACCAGCATAGGTAAGCCAAGGGTGAACACCTGGATAGGCGGAAAGCCGGAAACAGGCTATGTCTGCCACCCAGATGTCCCCCTGGGCTCAGGCACGGGTACAACCCCCTCTCAGGGGTTGACCAAACCATTTGAGTCCCTGGATTCCTTTAACGGAATACTCTTCACATGGGCATGGCGAGAGCGTTCTCCCATCCCTATCACCTGAACCAGTGCCTATCCGCAACCTTACAAGTTGTGGCAATTTGCTACGCGGCAGGCGAAACCAAAATGGCAACAGCCATTTAGGCAAGTGGGGAAAATTCCTGCTGTGCCCCTGTCCCAATGACAGATGACACATGATGGCATAGCAAGGTCAAGCGCAACAAAGCCCTAAAAGTAGGGAGAGGTGGGCAGGTGTTCCGAGTGCACGCACTGAAAGAGGAAGCTCTGGGTCATGTGCATGGGTATATATAGGTCCCTCGATCCGTTTGGACTGTGCCCCATTGGCCAGATTGAACCCAACATCGAGGGACCTACCAATCGGGTGTTGTGGCTGACCAATCTTACCCACCCACAACACAGGAGGTCAGTCTCCAGGTCTCACCGCAACACGTGCCCTCTTTTAGGGAGGACAAAATTTTCTGCACAAATTGGCCTAATAGTGTGAAGCATCTCCTCACCACTTTCAGGACCAGAAATGTGCACCCCTGGTTTGCAGACTTCCCTCTCAAATAGGCAACCCACATAGTAATAGTAAACAGCTATTAGGTTTATAGAACCCAAATGTAATACTGTACATTATTATACAGAAATATTGTTCAGCAATTTCTATGCTAGAGGGTTTAAAATGTTTGAACTGTTACTCACTTATCATATGCAGACCTGCTTGTTTAAAAGTAGGTGCATGTGGATATGCAGAAGGCTTTACCTCAAACATGCTAAGTTTTTCATGGGCTGCTGTCATTTTAATGTGGACACCTCGCATGAAAACTGAGATGGTATAATCTCCACCTGAAATCTGTATCCACAATTTAATTAAATACAGTTGAATTGGTTCCTAATTCCATATTTTGAGTATATACTTAGTTGCTAATTCTTTTCCAATTACTTTACTTGTTTGTTTGTAGACTGTTTTGGGCATTCCCCCCTCCCCCCATTGTTGTTATTGTAAAGTACCAAGTATACTTCCAGGTGCAGTGTAATGAAAGTAATAAATAAGAAGCAAAAGCTAGTCAACCTTTTCAGAAAGTTTTATTTCATATTCAGCTTCCACACTTCTCCATACCCTTAGCAGCTAAGTCACAAATGCATATATATTGAAAGACTTCCCTAAATGGAACACTGTTCTGTTATTCCCTAATAAGGCCAGGTAC
Source organism: Zootoca vivipara (assembly GCF_963506605.1). Lineage (NCBI taxonomy): Eukaryota > Metazoa > Chordata > Lepidosauria > Squamata > Lacertidae > Zootoca > Zootoca vivipara. The sequence continues at coordinate 30,183,021 of NC_083283.1, forward strand.
CAAGAAGTGAGTGCTCCCAAGGAAGCAGAAAACACACCAGAAACTCAGCTCTTACCACTTCTATTTGCCTCTTCTTAGCAACAGCACACGTCCATTTCTGTGTACTGACAGTTTACTTCTTAATGGTTACGCTGTGTGTGAACATTCTGACATCATGGCAATCAAAGGCTGATTGGAGGCTCCTTGCAATAAATCAAAGCCTTAGCATGCCCAGGCCTTGGAGATATTGCAGGAGTGTAGCCAATTGCTAAGAAGGAATTTCAAGCCCCCTTCACCTATATCTGCTGCAGTTGGCTCCCGCTAACCTAATGCCACACAGCTTGGATAGTTGGGCAACAGTTGGGTAGAAAAGGGCGATATGATTTTCCCTGCTCAGGTGATGTTCCATTCACACATTCTCCTGAGCAGTGTAGAATGGCACAAGCAGAATAGAAAAATAGAGTTGGATGATACCCCAAGGGTGATCCAGTCCAAACCTCTGCAATGCTGCAATCTTGCCCACAGCCATCCGTGGGTGGGCTCGAACCACCAACCTTCTGATTACCAGCCAGTCCCACTGACCCACTGCGCCACAGGCTCCCATACTGCTACATGTGCTTGTGAATGGCACATCAGACTGTCAGGTAAGTTCCTGTGTATTAGTTGGCCTTTTTCATGATCCTCAGATTTTAATCGGATGTTTTATTCATGTTTTTACTAAAACCATAGTAAATGCATTGAGTGTATATGAGGTGAAGCAGACTATAGAAAATAATGACAGTGTTCAGATCTGCTGTCTGAAGATGGTGCTAGTGGGAATTCCTAGCAGTGAGCAGGGAAGTACTGAGAGCCTCTCCAGAAAAGCTAACCATAAGCAACTGATAACTTACACATCACTGCAATGTGATTTGACTATCACCATGTAATTTACGTTATCTTGAAGGTGGTTTGGATACCTCACGATCCAGAATGCTGCAGAATGGTTTTTGTCCACTACAAGCATAGCTGCCAAGTTATCCCTTTTTTAAAGGGATTTTCCATTATGCTGAATAGGCTTCCTCGCGAGAAAAGGGAAAACTTGGCAGCTATGACTACAAGTATTGCAATAGTTGTATTGGTTATTAGCTGGTTTCTGAGACAAGGTGATGCAATTAGCCCTTAAAGCCCTACATGTCCTGGGATATCTGATGGATATATAACATTCCAGGTTTTCATTTTTGTTAGGAGCCACTACCATGGCAGACGAGACTCTATTGGTGGAAGAGCCTTTTTCGTGATGGTTCCTTGACCCACCCTCATGTCAGAAATGCACCAGATTTACTCAACCTTTTCCATGAACATTTTCCCTTTTAAGGAGACATTTGGCCTGTAAGTGATTGTGAGCCTCTCTTCTGATTCTGATCTCCTGTGATGCTGTTTACACCACATTGTTCACATTCTTTACTATTTTAATGTTTAATGCTTTGAGGAAATGGTAGGAAAGCAAGCTACAATGTATAAATAGATTAAAATAAATATTAATATAGTAACATTACTAATCAAGAGCTTTTCCTATTCTGGAAAGGCTTTATATTCAGTATACATCATTCCTGACTATTTTGGATATGTTTCTATTCCCTGAAAAATTCCATCATGGTGGCTGTTATCCTAGTTGAAGCAATGTTGGCATGGGCATGTTAGTCTTCATGCCCCAACCAGCCTGAGTAATTCTTAAGTCCTTTGATTTTATAACATCCATTTAAAACTGGTGAACATTCCAAAATAATCACATCCCAACTTTATTTCTGTTTTGGGAGCATTATGCTTATAGAATGTGCAATGTATGTTTCGCTTTGTAATAACTGCAAACAGCTTTTGTTATTAACATTTTGTCCAAGCTTTATTCCTTTTTGATGATCAATCATAGTATGAAAAGATTCTGGGTTTGTTCACAAATCATACCTGCTGGCATTACCTTCAGCTTCTCTCTTCTGAAAAATGCTCAGTAATTTGTCTTTGCTGCCCACTTCCCAGATGTTATTACCCTGGAACTTATGTTCATTTTCCACATGACTACAGTAAGGAAAAGCTGTGAGAGACCAATGGTTCCATTGGCATTGCGCCCCCCCCCCAATGTAATGTACGAATGAACTAACTTGCATTTTAACTTAATTTTGTTTTTGAACGCACAGAGGCAAAACTTTTGCCAAAGAAACAATTGAATGACCCTTGAGTATTCCAGTGACAGCATCCTTGATTGATGTACACATAAATTTCTGTTTTAGTGCCAGACTATTGGAGGCCGGACATAAACATTTTTGCCCACATGTGCATTTTGCAGACAACATTCCAGAGTGTATTGAGGAAAGCCTATACATATGAAACAGGCTTTTAGCTGTTTTGAAAGTCCGTCCATTCCTTGGATGATTGGACATTGACAGAACAAGCGCTACTTACCCCTGCTGGTTATCAGTGGGCAAATGGATAAATGATAATAACTGCACATATTTAATGGGTTTGATACAAATAAGAGAATATGTGGCAGAATTATGTGGCAATCATTTTAACAAGGTGATTTGCAATATGTGCCTGGGAGCCTCAGTTCATTCTATAATTAGTGTGAACTCAAGGCCTTGTAGTACTTCATCTCTCAGGCTGGAAATCAGTGTCGATTACAGTACCTAAAGTGTTAAATCATCTATTTTGGAAAGTGTGTGGTTCTCTAAGATGCCTTTCCCTTGGACCTGAAAGCATGTTGCGAGCTTATGGAATTAGGTCTTCTTTCACCCCTGCTCACCATGAAGGCTCCTTTCCTGAAATTATTCTGGTGGACAATCTAGCGAGACAACATTATGGTTTGTCTGTTTCACTTGGGAGACTTGAAACATTGGTTCAGGCATGCCACTTCAGGTTTCAGAAAGTGAAACACTCATATCAAGGTTCAAAGGCTACTATTGGATATATTCAAGATTTAATTGCAAAAACAAAAACTCAAAAACCCCGTCTCCTGTTTTGTTATTGATGTTGTGTAAGCTGCTCTGAGAAGCTTTCTGGCTGAAGAGCACTGATAAATGCATAAAACAAACCAACAAAATATTTAAGAACATTTGCTGAGGTTCATTTTTATATCTCACTATAACCAGGGAAAGGGACGAGGGTGGCGCTGTGGTGTAAACCACTGAGCCTAGGGCTTGCCAATCGGAAGGTTGGGGTGAGCTCCTGTTGCTCGGTCCGAAAGCACCGAGTTCAAAAGCACGTCAAAGTGCAAGTAGATAAATAGGTACCACTCTGTTGGGAAGGTAAACGGCGTTTCCGTGCTCTGCTCTGGTTTAGCCAGGAGTGGCTTAGTCATGACCTGGAAAAACTGTCTGCGGACAAACGCCAGTTCTCTTAGCCTGTAAAGTGAGATGAGCGCCACAACCCCAGTAATCCACAACTGGACTTAACTGTCAGGGGTCCTTTACCTTTTTATAACCAGAGATATAGGCTGCTCTGAAGAATACATCTATATGCGATCCAATAGGCAGGAATTGGGGGATGGCGATTGGAGAGGAGGCTGTCCCTCTTTGCCTCCCCTAAATAGCCCTGAATTGTCTTGCCTTCGAAAGCCTCATTGAGCATTCTCATCCTGTACTCAAGGGATTGTTGCCAATAACACTTCAGCTATACCAATAGTTACACTGCCAATAGTTAACAGCATCACTTTCCTATTGTGATGATAACATCACACAAGAGTTTTCTTGCTGTGCTCCTGCTCTTCGGAGATGAGGAGAGGGGGAATAAGCCCCAGGACTCCCCAGTCAGTCATCTTTTGTCTAGACCCAGTGTTTACCACAGGGCAGCACTGATTTGAGACATCTGTTTTGTCTACATGGACAAACATCTGGGAACTGTTGCTGGCATATACCTCAGTCCACTGTGCCATTTCAAAAGGGGTACATTTCCCCTCATAACACAAATCTATTTGGAAGAGAGCGTCTAACTTGAATAAGGTAATGAACAGCTGAGAGGTTTCTTTCCGTACCTTATCCAGCCTGCAGGCTTTGCTTTCTCCTATCTTTCTGTAAAACTACACATTTTTCGTGCATGTGAGAACTCTCTACTATATGTACTGTGGAGGAATATAAGACGGAGGCAGTGTTGGTGGACAGTTTCTGTGTTTTGGGAACTGGGCATTTGGCCTGTTTTAGATGTAGTCATGCTGCTTGTGAAAGAAGATGTATATGGTCTGGGGTGCTCCTTGATCCAGCATTGTCACTTTGTGGCTTTTGTGCCAGGAGGTCCTACTTTCTGCTCTGATTGATTTGCTAAATATGGTTGTTCCTGGATCGAGTTCTGCATACTCCATAGGAACCTTCAGTTTACGTTACTGCAAAGTGGTCTATGTAGGACTGTCATTGACGAGAGTCTGGACCCTGCAGCTGGTACAAAATGCAGCCTCTAGAATACTGTCTTGAACTTCTGTGCAATCTCATGTAACACTAATTTTTATGGGCTGCCTATGTTACTGGGCCCAATTTAAGGCATTGGCATTAACATATGAAGTCCTGAATGACTTGGAACTTAAGTATTTGATGGAACGCCTCTTCCCATACCATCCTGTCTGGGTGCTGAGGTTGGCAGGTGTGTGTGTGTGCTGACTATGGAAGCATAGAAGTCCATGTTGACAGGATTCCATTGCCTTGTTCAGAAGCATTTCTTCTCTCAGGCCTTTGTATGATTTGTTTAGGTTACTCTGGTCTTAGGGCTGTTTGTGTTGTATAGCTTCTAGTCCAACCCTTTGCAATGCAGGAATCTTTTGCTCAATGTGGGCCTCAAACCCACGACTCTGAGATTAAGAGTCTCGTGCTCTACTGACAGGGTCATCCTCTGTACGTATTATAATTAAGGACAATATAGGCCACTTTAGGGAAATCAACATAGTTTAACTATGCATGTCAGTGACTATTCATTTACTTTTGATATACTATTACTTTGACTACTTATATTCACATACATTGTGTTTGTATCCAAATATATGTTTTACCATATATAAGTAAACACAGTAAGAATCCGTAG